>NW_022280097.1:173096-180172 GCF_004355925.1 Anarrhichthys ocellatus | reverse complement strand
TGTGTGTGTGTGTGTGTGTGTGTGTGTGTGTGTGTGTGTGTGTGTGTCAGCTCCTCACATTGAGGACCTGGTTCTGCTGCCCACTCCTGTCCTGCGTCTGCTCAACCTGATCGATGACAGCCATCTGCACAATGAGGAAGAGTATGAAGGTACAACACTCTTTAAATTATGAAATGACTTCCTGATTTCCTGTTTCTTTCGGTAAAAGTAAGTCAAAATGTCTGTCGTTGTTTCTCCCAGACATCCTGGAGGACATGAAAGAGGAGTGCCAGAAGTATGGCTCAGTGGTTTCTCTGCTCATCCCCAAGGAGAACCCTGGGAAAGGACAGGTTAGATATAACAGCAATCTTCACAAGTGTTTCAACTAAGCTAAAAATGTAAGCAGTTATAGGAAATTCTCAGAGTCAACAATAACATTTACAGTTATTATTGTGCTATGAAGTAAGAAAGAAAGAAGGCAATATTCTCTTTATTATATTTTTTGAATATAAAGACACAGATGATTTTAGTAGTTTTATTCTGTACAGCTACTGTCTGTCCTTTTAATTTGAACTCATTTCCCCCGATGTCCACTGGGTGCAGCTGCACGGCGCTCCTCTCTGGTGCAGGAGATGAACTACTTGTGATTGTATATCAATGCTTGTATTTAACAACAATTGGGTAACAAGCGTACCTATTTGAACCCAAACCTTTTCCTAAACCTAACCGAGTAAGGAGTAAGCATAAAAACGAAGAATACCGAACAAAGTTTTATTTTGAAAAGACGCTGTATGCAGGCAACAAGCGGAAACTGTATTACTTCCGTGAAGTTTATTTTGAAACGCTGCATCCCTGATGCTTCCAAAAAAGCGTAGGGCCACTGTACAAGCCGTTGTTATCTGACGAGTTGGGAGTGAGAATGAGTTGACTACACACAAAAAAAAAACATTATAATAAAGCATGGCTGCTGCTTGAAAAAGTGGCGCCTCTGAAACCCTTTCAGCGGACTTTGATCCGCAACGAAAGCCATGGCGGGACCAGAGTGTGACGGGGGGCCGCATCCAGTGGACATCCGGGGTTACGCACACGCTCATGTCATTCACGCACTAACCCATCAACATGTCCTGTGTGTGGCCATCAGGTGTTTGTGGAGTATGCCAACTCCAGCGACTCCAAAGAGGCTCAGAGGCTGCTGACAGGCCGCACCTTTGACGGGAAGTTTGTTGTGGCCACCTTCTACCCTCTCAGCGCCTACAAAAGAGGTTACTTGTACCAGACTGTGCAGTGAAAGTCCCTAAAGCTCAATTTACACCTCTGCACTTGTTTGCAGGAAAGAACACAACCGTATAGCCCACCACAGGGTCCATTTCCTCCCTTGGTGGCTAAGAGTTCTGCATGTCATTCATGTGTTTTCATACCGTGAATCTGTTTTTCCTGCAGAGTGTAAATTGAACTCCGCTGTCATTTCTGCTGCCTCCAGTCCGCACTACTCTTTAACTGTGCCAGAGGTCTGTGGTCTGGGTACAGCGGTTCCTGCTCGAGCTTCCGTTTCACTCTCATTCATTCATAGAAATGACCACACTGAAAGAATGAGGAATGAATGAATGAATCACAATAATAAGGACGAGTGAAATCTGATCTGGATGGACGGCGCGAAAGCCGTTATCAAATGAAGCGTTACGTTTGGGAGTCTGTAGAGTGTTAGAGAGACACTTGAGTCAGGTATGTGATGAGAGACGTGTAGCACAATGTTTGGGAGTTTCTTGTCGGTCAAACACATCCTGTTAAATTAATGACAATTATCATTTGTTTTGTTGAGCATTTAAATTGAGGTAACGGAGTGGTACAAGGGCATACACAGTTGCCCTCTGCTGGCTCTTCAGGCAGTCATCAGGGAGAAATGGTTTGGAGTGACCCACCAGCTGGTAGTCTTCACCCACTCACCCACCCTCTGCCAGTATCTGAGCAAGCCGAGGGCCCCTGGAGCCCTGTCCTGTAGCCTTGAAGCTTTCTTTTTATAGGAGTACATACTCGGAGGATATTTTTATCATCAGTTGATTGTGCGCCCGTTTATGACAACACACAGTGAGTTCTGTGTTTTGACTGCAACACTTAAAAGGGCACAGGATCAATTACATGTTATTGACTACATGCGGAAAATGATCAGAGATACTTCCTGCTTGAGTGGTAAGAAAACGACCGACATATTGATACAATCTGAATTGTTAAGCACGAACAGAATTTGCAGAATCGTTAGATGTTCTCTAACTCATAAAGCTTTAGTACGCTTTAATTTCACCTTGTGTGATTGGCATTATCGTGTCCAGAGTTCTATAGAGCGACGGTAGCCAGTGTACACGAAAGGAGGAGTTTTAATAAGCCACTGTGTGTAACATTTGTAGCGTCATTCTAATATAGTCTGTAGAAAATGGAGACACTCCTGGTGGAAATTGGTGCAATTTATGTGTTGCTTTTGCCCAAGTTGGACATTTTCAAATCCTACACATAGTGGCTGTAGCACTATGCAACGTGAAGAGATATTGTGCGGTGGCTGTTGTACTGAGTAGACCGATAAAGTGTAATCTTCAAGTCATATCTTCCATCTTTCATTTAGTTTGCGCTCAAACCAGTGGATTGATGGGTGGACCGCAAGCCCTCTTGGGAAATAGGTCTGTTACCCACAATGCAGGGCACAGTATCGTTTCATACTTGTAGCTAGATGCATAACAAAGTATGTGAGGGTTATGAATCAATAAGTGTTGTAAAATGTGCTGTCATGAAACAGAGATTTCTTTGAACCAACAAAGTAATATAAAGTTGTTGTATTATTATATCGGGGCGGTAGGACAGTTTTATATAGAAGTGTGATTATGTTGCAAAGCAGCGACAACAAGGGTCTTTTTGCAGTAGAAAGTACTTTTTGTTGAACCCGAAACCAGAAAGTTTTGTTCTCTTGGTTCCACCTTTAAATACCAGTTGATAGCCAGTACCCATCGAGCCCACTGTGTCACACTGAAACGTTCGATGATTTCTACATTCACGCTAGCTAACTAACCAAAATGCTGCTATAACACCAGGTGGTGCTACACCTGCATGCGTCTATCCCTCGAGTAGCCCAAGATGCAGACGCCTTAGAGAATAATCCCCATCCAGCAGCTACAGTCATCTCTTTAGGCTTCTTCATCAAGCTGGCCGCCTCTCATTCCTCACTGCACTCTTGTTAAAGCCGGACTAAGTGACTTTTACTGAACAGCGGCCGCTTCAACTACCAGTGACAAAGACGGTGTTTTGCTAATGCTGGTGTTAGCTACAGCAAGTGCTAAACTGATGCTATGAGCTAAATGCTAACAATGCTGCACTACGGATTAGCTTTGCATTTTGCAGCACTGTTTACCATTTAGCAAACAGGCTAAGTCATTGTAACGGTCGCACAAGTGGAGATGCGTCATAAATTGACACAGTAGTAGTAATAATAATAATAATAATAATAATGATTTAAAACTATACAAAATGCTTTAACAGCAAAGCAAAGTTAAGACACAACGCAATACAAACTAAGGTCAAATTTAAAGCCCCGATAAAACAGCACATTAGATGAAACCAATACAATAACTACAAATAAAAAGGAAATGGAATAAGAGCAAAGGAAACATCAAAATAAGCAAATTAAAAGACGAGCAAGTCTGTAGCAGCAAAACCTCTGGTGCACTGACTTGAGGAAGGCTGTGTGTTATTGCTCATTTGTAAGCAAAAGAACGAGTTATTCCTTCTCTAGAACTTCAACAGTCTTGCTTTACAGTCTGGTGTGTGAAGAACTGCAGCTGGTTCATGTTGTAGAGCACAAATAAACATCTGTCTCACATAGGTAATGTGATTCGAGTATGTGAGAGAAACTTGATGTTCATATAAAATAAGACGATATTTAAAGCTTTATGGACATATAAATCTTCCTCTGTCTCTGAGACCTATTTCATAATAATAATGTGTTGTTCCTTCCCCTCTAAGAAAATATATTCAAACTGTAACAAAAAAAATATATATAAGAACATATAGTTGGGGGGTAAAGCATCTCAAGTACTAAAAACAAACGTATTTTTCTACCACCGTTATCTGTACGTGCCTAAAATGTGAATTCCAAAGTTTCCACTCGAGAGCGTCGCTGGCCTAAAAGCTCGATTTGAAACTCCAACTACTTGACTATTCAGCACTTTTAAATCAGCAATCTGTGGTGCGTCAGCGAGATGGTGAGTGTTGTCAGTGACTTGTCACCACCCAGATAACTATACCAAGTTAAAAACTCATTGTCTTCCACAGTTTGTCACCGACCTGGTGCACAAAATTGATCTTTGGCAATGTCGAGATATTCCTTTGAAGGCATTTGAAATTAGATTTTGTCGTTGATTTTCATTGATGATATTTAGCTCCATTATTATCTTCTGTGTGTATGATTCTGCTGCTCACCTCTGACATAACATATGATAGTGTCAGTACTTTTCTGCCAAATGTTTACCGACTAGGTCCCTGCAAGACTAAACTCCCCACAGGTTTACTTTACGTTATCAAATAGTAAGTACGGACCTTCATCTCCAGAGCTCAGCCCTGCCTTGTTCCCGTTCACGTAAAAAGCTTCTGGGGGTCGTCTCTCTACTCGTCAATAAAAGCTTCACCCCTTTTGGAGAGAAGACCACTGAACCACTGCAGCTGATAACACAGAGAAGCACAGAGGCGCGACGTTCAGGGATGACTTCTAAAAGACAGGATATGAGTTGTATGTTATGCACCAGACTTTATTTTTCATGAATCCACTATTTAAAGCCACACTGCCATTGTTTAATGCACTGCAACCTGATCAGCTTGTAACGGGTTCATTCACATCTTGTGTCACATACCGCCGGATGCTACTGATTCTGAATCAGGTGACAGTACAAGTGTGTATGTTGACTGTAGCTTATTAGTTGTATTTTGGGTTTTTATTGTTTGTAGCACTTCATCACTATGACATTATTTCTTCACTCCTGGTGTGTGTGAGTGAGTGTGTGAGTGAGATATTAACACACTTAATCGTTCCAGATTCAGTGTATTCTATGCAGGTGAAACTGTTCTCCCTTCTAATGTGATGTTAAAGGACTTTTCTCTCGTGTCTCTCTCCGTCACGGTGACGCTGTGTGCACTTAGTTAATGCTCACTGTTCCAGTTAACCATTGAGAGACGTGAACACAATCAGACCTGATCTCAACATTCAAGTCAAGCAGCTTTGTGAGATTGTCAGACATGTTTTCTATCCATTGGGGACAATGTGCAAGCTAAGGCTCGATTAATCACTTCATTGTTTTTGATTAATTACTAGAATAAAGTTGAAAAATACGACTCGTTTTGTCCAATAGTCGCAACATACTGATCTAAAACTGGTTTTCAAACTGAGGGGAACTGGAGACTTCAAGGGATGCATAGGGAGAGACGTGAGCCTCAATTTGCGTGACAAATTCTACTCCTCCTCTGAATCATTACTAAAATCTTGACATCCATCAAATAATGTCCATCACAAATAAACGTCCCTAAATGCACTAAGAAATCTTAGCCAAAAAGACGCTCCTTATAACTTAGAATCCCGATGTTTGAAAGTTTACTTCAGTCTCACAGTTATTCAGTCATAGCTGTATCTGTTGGTACATTGCAAACAGGAACTGCAGATCGCTAATTCAACATACTTGTAATAGTGAATATTTGCCAAATTTGTGAAAAAATAGTTTTTTAGCACAGTTAAATCATTTTGCCCATAAAAAAATGTCACTTCCTGTTCGAGCGTGATAATCATGAGGGTGACGGGCCGCAGTTGTCTCCGCTTTGAAAACCTCTGAAGTCTGATATTAAAATACATCAATGTATTACTAAGATTGTTGACAATATACTGTATGTTCTATTGATTGCCTTATCAGTTAACCAACTGTTGCAGCACTAATAAAGTTATTCACGTTCTCACCAATATCACAATAACACGAGAAGAAAATAACATTGGCACAAGACTGTTTCCATGAATCTTATTGCTAGCTAATATATGCTAAAACAGAGCGTAGCTTCAAACACGTTGATGCTCGAGCTCCCTTGTTGATATCACACTCCAGCTGATTCATCATGGTCTGTAATGAGGCCCTGCATGGCAGTGTTGTTTTCACTACAGTACTGATGGTGAGCACACGGTGTCGTCAGAGGTGAACTGATGGAGAACACTCTGATCCCCTTTAGAGAGCTCTGTCTCACTTGTTGACGGATCCCGAGCCTTCCAGTTATTACCTTATTACTATTATTAGTACTTCCTCGTCCAGCTTTTAATGCTGTATTATTTTGTATTAATAATACCTCTCTTCCCATTGGTTTGAATTCAATTCTGCCTTTTGTGTGCGGACACTAAAAGCAAATCTGCACTCACAGGACATGAGGGCGTAACCCAGACAGGCTTCTGCAAATGCAGCGATGTGTAGTTGTCTTTTCGTTGCATTACAGGATTTCTTGGTGTTTACGTCTTAACATTTCAAACACTTCCTTCTCGCTTCTATTCGTGCTCGCCAATGAGCAGCTTTAAATCAGTTTATCTTCCATTTTCTGCCATCTAAGAAGACATTTTTGTTCTTTTCGTCTTCGCTAACAGAGATTCAGGGTTGTGCTTTAATTTCATTGCACCTGACCTCTAGGCCAGACTTTGATACGCTCTCAACACATCTGTGCATTAGTGTGTGTGTTTGTGTGTCACGACCCGGCTCAAAAAGTCGTAACATGAGGGAGACAAGACGAGTTAAAAGTAATAAATAGATGTTTATTTAAAGTACAAACTAACTAAACTGAACAAACAACCAGCCAGGTCCTCCAAACAGGAGGCTGAGAGGGACTGCGCAGCGAGGCCCAGCCACAGAAGAGGGGCAGCCTTTATAGCTGGGACCAACCCAACTCAGGTGTCGCCCATCAGTGGCCGATTAACATCCTGGAAGACAACCTGAGAGGAAACAGACAGACCCCTGGTGGAAGGGAGGGGTTGTGTGTGTGTGTGTGTGTGTGTGTGTGTGTGTGTGTGTGTGTGTGTGTGTGTGTGTGTGTGTGTGCAG
>NW_022280097.1:164491-172696 GCF_004355925.1 Anarrhichthys ocellatus | reverse complement strand
TGTGTGTGTGTGTGTGTGTGTGTGTGTGTGTGTGTGTGTGCTCTCTCACATGTGTAGAGGATGAAGTCGCAGTATTTAGTTTTTGGTGGCAGTGTTTATAAGTCTGTCTGAGGCCGATATGTAACATTTTGTGTCAGACTATTTTCTTCCATTAGTGTGTGTGTGTGTGTGTGCATGCATGTGTGCAGTGTTATAGCTGAAGTGCTGTATGCCTGTTTTTGCTTGCAATCTCAATTTTGAAATCACAAGGACAAATGTGAGTAAGTGCATTATGCAAGAGTGCAGCCAGCTATTTACACTGTGATGTCTATATGATCCATTCCTAATAAAGCACACATCATTCAAGGCTCGTCTTTACAGCACAGAATATAAACAATAGAATATGACGACAGGTAACTGAGCGTGACGCAGCACTTTCCCTCAAGTCACAGTCAACTCGAGGGTTCACTAAGAGTCACAGAGACTGTGGGCGAATAAGAACAATCACACTACAGCTCTTTATCTGTGAGCAGTTAACGTGATACACATTTAATAACAGACGTCCTTTTTTTTTTTTCTAAATTTAAAGCTGCATTAATCGATTTGATTTTGCGGGCCGGAAAAGCAAAAGAACTTTCCAGCTGTAGAGCTGAGATATGCAGAGTTGGGTAATAGTTCTCTGATTATCTGGTTTGGGCTCTAAGAATGACCTCATCCACATTACACGCTGTTCTTGGTCCATTGTTAGTGTGAAGATATGAACGAGTACAGCTGTAAATGTCATTGAATACCTCAGAACAATGATTTCAACCCAAATCTGACCGTACTGCTATTAGCTAACGGAAACTAAAAATGATTTGATGAGGAGAGAAAACTTCAGACAGTCTTCATGACAGATGTTGCCTTTTTTGGTTTAGGTTTTGGTTTTCTTTGTACCAGTTTGGTTGAGAGGCAGTTGTGATTTTCCAGAGAACAGTGGGATGTTTGAAGAAGTGGCTAAATAAACTCATGATTTTACTCAATGAAACTTTAAAATATACAGAGTTCATGTTCATTTCTATTCCCGGATATTCCCCCCTCAGTGAGATGTCCCACAGGTCAAACTGGACTGAAAGCAAACGATGACGCTTAAAGAAAGCACAATGTAAGAGAAGGTACGCGAGACACATGGAACATGTATGAAACTGTGTGAGATGATCCATGCTTTACAGCCTTCCAGCTGGGAGTGAGTCATGCTGTTTGTCCGAGTGTCTCATAATAAAAATGGTGATTGACTTGAACTGATGTTTGTCTGGTGTTTTTGGCTCAATAAGTGACTGGTCTTGTTTAGGCCATTTAAGATGTGTATTTGAGATGTCCAGAAGGTAAACCGTTTAACTTCACTAAACTCAAATAGATTATATATGATATGTTCACATTCAAGGTTTTATTCTCAGCAGCAGTTTTGACATTTACAAAAATGTTGAATTGCACCTTTGGTAAAATATTTTGTTGTATAAAGGACCCCCCCCCCCCCCCCCTAAAACATTCTGTGTACTCAACTGAACAGCAATTCCACTACAGAGACCAAATCATACCCAATAATGCTCTAACGTGTTCATGGGGAGGTCCAAAACCAAAGTTGCCTCTCTTCTGCTAACTGCTGATTTCTTCCTTTGGATTGGAACATCATGGAGTTGTGATAATGGATGTTAAATCTTTTGTCGGCTGCTCCTGTAATGAAACAGAGACGTATGTTGTACTTAGTTTTCAAACACATGCCAACAACGTGACCGTCTGCTTTAGATGCGTGAGCTCGAATGAGGCACGGTTAGTTATTGCTGTGCTGTGAATTGATGCTGACACTCACTTCCATGAATACAGTCATGTCCTGTATGATCACCACCTCATCGCCCTCCTGCCGTCTCCTCGTCCTGCAGGCCTTCCCTACGATCACCGTGGAAACCACCAGCATGGCCGCTCCCACGGACCCGACCACAGCCGTGACCGCCGTGGGGTTTCCAGCACCTCCCTGCGGAGCACCTTGGTCCTCCGCCTTCACCAGCCTGCCGTCAGCTCGGACTGCGGGGCGGACGAGGGGCCGAGAGGCCAGCAGATCGGATATATCTGAGGACGAGCGGACAAGAACCGTGACGTTTCAGAGACGGGCTGATCTTAGATGTACATCACAAGATGTCTGAATGACTCCACACCTTCCAGACTGAAGAGGAAGAAGGCATCGTCTCCTTTGATGAAGTCCCTGCTCTTTAGTCTGCTGTGGGTGATGAAGCTGCTCGTTCCGGTGCCTGGGCCCCGGTAGTAAGAGCTGCCGTCAGACGCAGTCACTTTGGAGCCCACCTTCCTGGGATCGTCCCAGTAGAACTCAGTGCCTGTGGGGAGGGAGGGGGGGGAGGTGATTCTCAGTTTGACGAACAAAGCAACACATTATCACGCACAGAACAGAATAAGTGTCAAGTTATCCACCCTTCTCTCACCGTCAGAAGACATCTTGTCGGGGTCGGTGGTGACCATTCGGTGCATGTTCATCTGCTGTCTGACATCAGAGTGCTGATCCATCAGGGCCATAGTCGCCTGCTGCCACGGACATGGCCACTTGAGCTTGTGGTCGTTGGGGCCTGAGGTCAGGTAGAAGTAGGTGCCCATGTATCCTGGACGGTCGCTTGTTCCGTTAATGTACACACCGACCTGCAGAGCGTGTGTGAAGCAACGTTAAAGCACCGTGCAAGTATGTGACGGTCATGTAAAGTAAATTGACCGTTTAACGAGAGGCCTCCCCAGAACAACAATAGTCCAATTGTAGCTTAGCAACCACAACTGTCCACAGTCGGCGAATCGAGCTTTGCCGTTCTTCAAGATTGAGAGAATCGGATATTTAAAAAGGCGTTTACCTGGAAGGAGTAACCTGCTGGTGACAGTAAGCGAGGGCTGTACAGCTTTTCTCCTGCTGGTGTGGTGGCCAGCAGGCGGGTGATGTTGCGGATGTGCCAGATGTGCTGAGGGCACTTTGTGGATGACAGGTTGATGTCATCCAGAGAGAAACCTCCCTCCGATGGACCCTTTCCCCTCACGCCCTCAAAAACCACACGGGCCTTCCGGGTCACATTCAGATTGATGGCATGCAGTTCCCAGGAGCCCATGACGCCTGCTGTAAAGAGAACCAATAGACTAGAATATTAAACACTATTAATGACGCATTTATATTATAGTTGAGGTTGGAGATGAAATATTGATTTTCCAGCTTCTTCCAAATTGTTCTCAAAGTTGGGAAACTTGCCTATCGTGCATACTGTATATCACACGGTATGTAATATTGTATATGTCATTCGTGTACCTGAAATGCTCTTGAAGAGCTTGAGTTTACCGCCGGGGTTGACCTCGTTATACTCTCTCACCCAGATGTTGAGAACATCATCCGCTGCGGCGGTGTTGTGGAGGAAGAACTGCAGACACTGGACTCCAGGTTTGGGGTAAAGCCAACGACTCTCCAGGAACGCACGGTCACCAGGTTCAGCAGAGGCGGTGCTGAAGTGCATGAAGTAGCCTTTTCCTGAGGGCAGGGGAGGACAACAGTGGGTAAGGTTGTCACATTTAGTCAATTCAGTGTGCGTTAAAGTCTCCCCAAGGTTGCACTGGCTGGACTATGAGGGGCTCAAGCTTTATTAGCCAGCATAGGGGTGGATAGCAGCGAAACCAAATGATGTCTATTTCTAATAAATCACTTATAATTTGCTATTGATCTTCAAACGACAATCTGTTTTTACTGCCAGCCTGTACTTTGTACAGGTCACGTTATAAATCACTTGAGGCAACCGTTGTTTTTAAATATCTTCAGACAGTAACTCTAATCAAGGCCATAGCAGAGGCTCGATAAGCTGATAAAGTTTATTAACTGCTAACTGGACAACAACTCAGAGAGCTGTATAATAAATGATTATACAGTATATGCTTTATCCACATTTTCCGCTGTTTCACTTTGCACAAAGTTCAGCACCTCGACATGTATTTGTTTTTAATGGCAGTCACCTTTACACTGTCCCATGTTGGAGAAGTCGGTCTGAGGCCCTCCGCTTGCAGAGCTGCGTTGTTCCCACTTTGCTTTGCCGGGACCCTGAATCATCCCACAGATGTTCTCCAGCTCAAAGTTACAGCTGTCCACGAAGGCAGAAGACTTGGCTGTGGAGAGGAAACGGTAAAGCTCACACTTCAGTACAGTAGGCTTCAAAGACAGAGACTTTCATCTTATCTGGCTGGAACTTTCTCTACCTTTCCCGTCATAATCCTTGAAAGCTGCTAAAATGTACATATATTTTAATAGATAATATATATATATATATAGATACATAGTCACTTATTTTACATTCTCTCACCATTTACAATAAACGAAAAAGTAACAAAATAACTTAAAGCTTAAAATAGGTACGTAAACTACGTAACATAAGAACAGAAACACAAACATCACTAACGTAACTTCACAATAACTCAACAACCGTTTAGGACACAATGTCTCTAACATCGGTCTCCTGGGTTAAAGTCCTGTGTCTTTCTGCTTCAACCAATACTCTGATCAAATCTACCGTACATCATAATTCCTTTTGTAATATTCAGTTAGACCTAATACTCTCCTCGTGTTGTTGTTGTGAGGGGTCATGACTGAAGATAAAGATCGATATCTTAAAGAGAAACAGGCCCATAAGAGGAAGTAGTAGATTCCAGACTATTCTGTGAGTGAATGTACATTCTCATTACTGCGCCAGTCTCAATAATTATTAGATGCAAACTTCTTATGTCAAGACTTTTTAATCAGGACACCTTCGGTCAAATATGTTTATCCAGCTTTTATTTTCCCTCCATACAAGGAGCGATAAAGGGAACAATATATGACATAGTGCTGTAACAGTCGGCCTGATAACTGAGGGCTGATCTTGCAGGTGGAGAGCAAATGTACCACCACATGAATGTGACATCATAGAATAAAGAACAGAAAGGAGCTGTCGGACTTGACCAGCACACTGAATATATTACTGAATATCTGAAGCCTGAAAACACTCTGCATAAATGAGGCTATGGCTGCATGATGCGTATTACCAAGGATGATGAATTATAGATTATTGCCTTGGATTATCAATGTAAATTAGCATCATTTTATGACAGATAAACTCTGACCTTTACTTGTAACTCTGCTAGGTTATTATGGGACACAAATCATTCTTATGTTATGAGGTGATTTCATTTATTGATTGTTCAAACACTTAACCGTGAAGGTTTTTATGTCTCATTTATTGTTTGATTGACAGAATGACCGGCTGAGAGGACTCACTGCATTTGTAGAGGCTGTTGAGCTTGGTTAGGTCACTGGCACTGAAGCCCATCCTCTGACCAATCACATCCATGAAGTGGGGGATCTTGGTGACGATGGTGGGCTCAGAGGCGATGTTGAAGGACGTCTTGCTGTAGTGCATCACAGAGCCGTAGTCGTAGGGGACGCCTAGGGCGCTGGACACTGCGTCATCGTATGTTTTGAAGTTGTGCTCTTTACCTGAGGAGGGCACAACAAAGATCACCAGGAGGAGTTCAGCCCTTTGTTCTTGACAAAAGCAGTAGAAAAGAGTTCCTGTAAAGATACTACATGAGTAGAGATTAATTCAGAACAAGTGTTGATCTGTAATTCAAGGTGTCGTCACCAGGTTCAATGCGATCCCACATGATGTTGACGTAATCGTCCCGGTCGGCTCTGGACTGCTCATGCCAGAAGCCCAGAGCGTGCAGGAACTCGTGCTCTACGGTTCCTAGACGGTCACAGTTTCTACCGATGGACAGCCGCTGCTTCCCCACATGCTGGTTGCCCACAGAAGAGAAGCATCTACAGAGAACGGGAAAGCAAGATTTTACTGTGGTGGGAAAAAAAAAGCTGACTTTTAATCCCTGGAGAGACATTTGTGCATACTAATAGCACATTATATTGACATTAATAATGCACTTTGATTAGGTTCCTGTTGAAAAAATCTTTCATAAAATAGAAGTATCAATTAGTGCAGCTTCGAGCATTTGATGGGGATGCAGTGTTTGTTTGCATCGCTACACTGCATGTTGTGGATTCATGTGCCAGGACACATTTAACCAAAGACTGTCATAGTTAACGATGATACAGTTGATATGAACTCAAGGCAGCGCTCACCCGCTCCCTTTGAACACAGAGATGTAGTTCTCCTCTCCTGTCCATGGTGTGAAGTCAATGCAGGTCTTCAGTCTGTACTGGTCGAATGCCTTCAGGATCACTCCCTTTGCATTCATATCTGCATGTTACACAGTGTGAGACAAAGAAACGTATGAAAAAGCAGCGTTGTTTGGTGTATACCCATGACAACATGGGAGGTACTGTGAATGTGTCTTACCCAGACTGTCCTCCAGGTAGTAGGGAATGGTTGTTGGCCAGCGATACTTGTCTCCTATAATGGAGTTTCTGCTGTCTGTCTGATAATGGAGAAATCAAAAGGTGGAGATGGATAATAAAGAAACAAAGAGTGCAAACTTGAACAGACTCACTGAAGTGATGCACCTGAATCCTTGTGTTTTTAAATGGCTAGCTTTCCTTCACTGCCATGCAAATTAGATTTCCTTCAAGACAAGGACGGTTTTCCGTCCCACAAGAAGACTTCACCATCTGTAAGCTTGTCGCTCTATAAAACGGTTCATATCTGGGTAGGGGAATCTACTCATGTCTTTCCAAACAATTATAACTGTTACATCTGTACATAGCCATCATTTATATTGTTTAAATTCATGATCTCAAGCAGATATCGTTGTACTTTTTAGCAAATATAGTATCATATTATGCAAATTATAATTCAATTTGAGGAAGCAATCAATCATCCACATAAGCACATGATAATTGTGTGTATATATATATATATACACACACACATATATCCTATCGTGCCCAGAATTAAGACACAAATATAATGTACTCAAATAGACCTGAATATGTAGATTACTAAGCAGTCTTTGTCTTACTTCCTCCTGTTCGATATCTCCCTCCAGCAGGTCCAGCCCAGCCGCTGCAAAGACAAGTTTTTATTTTGTGATAAAAGTCCTCAGAGACATATTGTACAACAAAGCAAAGCAAGACTAGTGTGTTCACAAACCTTCATTGATGTTAAAGATGTCCCAGTCATGGCCCTCATCAACGTCCGTTTCTGTAGATGTGGAACCAAAAAGGGGGATTGCAGGATGACCTTACTTACGATGCAGTTAGCATTGAGCCCTGTCCACAGACCTGTGTTTACTTTTTAAAATGTCACATATATTTTCATTTATTCTTACATTTTAATTCTGCCATCTGACTATTTTAATACATGAAATGGACTTCCAAGTCGTTCTGAGTGACAGGCCATATGGCAATAAACAGATTTATTTCAGGTATTTAATTTGCTGACACCTCAGTACACTAAAATACGTTCAAGAAGGAAGTAGTTTGAACGTTCTCTATTGAGCTGAATGTACAGTGTATGACGGGTGCAGTGATACTGTTCAGCAACCGCGTACAATGCAAGACATCACGATCATGCATATGCTGCCTAAAGATCACAGGTGTGTTAAATCTTAGAGTGTAATCTAACCTCAACCTCAGTAATGTACTTTTTCACAGTAACTAACATGAATCCATCATTACGTGACTCACCTGTATCCCCTGTTAGCTTAGCTGCTGCCTAGAAAATGCAAAATACATTAATCAATCAATAGAGAAAATTGATGACATGATTTACTAAATATTTAATTAACAACCTGGGCCACAACTCAACATTGGAGTGAAGTCACTGTTTTGTACTGGAGATGCAACATATTAAAAGTTTCACAAAAATGCATAAGCATACACATACCAGTCCCAGGACAAAGAGCAGAACGATCCACCTGAGTGCCATGGCTGCAGCAGCAGACACACACACACTCACTGTGTTGGTTCAACCTGCCTCAGTCGTGCTGTGTCTTTGATTTTGTACTGAACAAGAAACACTGACGCGCACACAACATTCACATGATCTGACTTTTACGACTCGGGTTGAGGGAGATTACACGGTTGTCATATTAATTATTAATGTATTACTCATGATTAGTTTATCTTTCTAGAACCTATGATCTTTCTATAAACATGCACTGGTGAAGATGGTTTGCAAGAGTTCCAACACACACACACACACACACACACACACACACACACACACACACACA
>NW_022280097.1:145752-164481 GCF_004355925.1 Anarrhichthys ocellatus | reverse complement strand
ACACACACACACACACACACACACACACACACACACACACACACACATATACACACTCAGACGTGACCTTAACTGACAGTCTGCTTTGTGACACAGTTTTGATCAGTGGCTATCGCATAATGTTAATTTAAAGGGACAGTGTGCAGGATTTAGGCGGATTTATTGGCAGCAATGTAATATAATATTAATCAATATTTTGTTTGTGTATAATACCCTGAAACAAAGAATCATTGTGTTTTTGTAAACTTCCTCTTCACGGTGTGCACCATGTTCCACAGCCATTTTTCTACAGTAGCCCAGAACGGACAAACCAAACACTGGCTCTAGAGAGGGCCGTTCAGATTTTTATTTTACCTGAAGGCCACCGTAGTTCTCCGACACGCTTGGAAACAGAGGGGTGAGTAGAGTGGTATTCAGTTGGATGTAATCTACAACCTCACCACTAGATGCCGTGACTTTTCATCACATACTATACAATTGCTGTTTTGACAAACTATACAGGGACTTTTATGATTTGTTTTGACATATTATACTTTTTTTTCGACTGACTATACAATTACTTTTTATGACTTATTCGACATACTATACTACACTAAATTGAGACATAAGAAGTTTGACAGCCAGAGGCAACTTGACACTCTCTGAATTCTAGTTAGTTGCGTCCAATTAGCCAGAATGACTTCTTGAGATTCAAGTACAATAAGATTGGGCCACTCGTGGGGCTTTTATGAGCTGTGCTTAATGTTCTGAACATTAGCAAACAACTAATAAGTAATGTCTACCTGAGCAGGGAATGAAGTTGCCCTCCCTCTGTGTGTGTTGATATCCCAGCTTCTATTTGCTACAAGCAGGCCGGCCACATGTGCTTTTAGTGCATGTTGGTGAACGTGACCGTGCTGCACTTTTAGGTCCCTTCTTATATGCGTAGCGCCCATCCTCCATTTACCCTCCAGGTAGACACCGTTAGCTCCGTCAGCCCTTTCGCCATAGTTTGCATCGTCAGCACTGTTAGCTGTATTTGTCGCCATGTTGAGAGCTGTTGAGAACCAATCAAAATGCTCCTAATCTCAGATCTTGCACCGTTGGATGTGGCTGGGGTCAATAAAATGTAGGGATGAATTCATTGATTCGAAACTCATTGGCATACAGCCTCGGTGAGCCAGAGGGGGGCGCCAAAGACTTCAAGTAAAGCAGCGTTGTAGAATTGTACCAAGAATGATCAGAGGCTGAATAATATATTGCTGTATAAGACAAAATATAGAACAACAGCAAATACATCTGTACATTAGTACACATCTTCCTATTTATAAATACATTTTTGCGTATCTGTCCAAAGTATATTGGAATGATCACAGTTAAAGAAGAAATGAGATGTTTCTTTATCTAAATTACAAAAAAAGCCTTAATATAAGCAAAGTTTAACAAACAAAAATCTTAATCCAAGCTGGAATCCATTTCTAACCTTGCAAATATCTTCAATATGTATTTTCATTTTCCAACTTTTTTGATGAGTAAAAGGACGAGTTTTCTTCTTTCTGAGTGATTCCAAACTTTTAAATGGCAGTGTACTGTATGTTTTTGCATGCTTTATTAATTGAACCAGATATTATGTGGCTTAATACAGTTCCTCCAGATATATTGTACTCCAAATAATACTTAATTTCTAAGAGCAAGGCAACAACAACAACCATAGCAGGTTGTCCTGTCTCTGTAACACCTTTGATCACAACATCGGATCAGTCGGTCCACATCAGTTATTAGACTGATCGTACAGGTGCGGTCGGATGAAAAATGGGCCCATTAGATATTTACCACCCAGTCAACACAGGGCGTGTCAATGATGTCAGTCATCGTGAAACAGTTATAGTTGAAGCTATTTAAAGTGTCAAACTTCATTATCAAGAGGTAACAGGCACATGGTGTTTATTAATAGTGCATCATTTGTGTAACAAAACATGTTTGGATAGAACATTTAAAATCAGTCACAGGCAGCACTGGTGTAGTGGATGAAGCTATGAGTAAACATTGTTCAGCCTGATGAATATAGTAGAAAATAGGCTTCAGTGGTTTTCCTTTTCAGAGGCCATTTCCTTAATTGCACTGCTCGACGCACTATATGCACAACACTGTATCTGAACGGCTGCCACTAACCTATCCTCTGGTCTTTAGCCTGAGAGGAGCGAATCAAAGACATTACTGAATGTGGTAAGTGAGCAAACAGTGGAGTGAAGCATAAAATTGGTCTCTTTGGTATTGTGTGCACTTTGTGCACTCAGTATTCGCACTTTCTAACACCACAGCAGTGGTTGGTAAACAGGCAGGCCTACATCAGATAGCCCGAAGAGCACTTTCTGGAAGTTGCAGTTTAAGATCTGACTTTAAAGAAATACTTCGACATTTTGGGAAATACCGCCCATTCGCTTGCTTACCGAGAGTTACGTGAGAAGATTGAAACCACTCGTGTGTCTCTATGCTAAATATGAAGCCACAGCCAGCAGGCTGTTAGCCCAGGTTAACACATGCTGTAGATTACTAGCAGGGGGATAAACAGCTAGCCTGTGTCAAACAAACAAGATATAGCGTGTTAATTAGTGAGCTTAAGGGTTGTTGCTAAGGCAGATTTTGTTGCCTTTGCACAGAGTTTGTTGTTTGACCTCCACCCTTCCGGTATTTGTGCAAAGCCAATCAGCTGCAGCTTCATATTTGATGGACGAATACAAGAGTGATGTCAATCTTCTCATCTCTCGGCAAGAAAGCACAGAAGTGTGTTTTTATGTCGAACTATTCCTTGAACAACCAGTGTTGAAAAGCTACATAACGCAGAATTGTTAAAAAACATTACGTCACATTTGTACAAATTCTTCAAAACTACTGATTGGCCAACAAGAATAGTGGAAATTATAGTTTCAAAATGCGTGACTGACTTCCACCAGCAGCAGGTCTCAAAAATATATGCTCATCTTTCTAGCAGCTTTTAGATTGTCTCTGATACGCGTCTTTGAATCCCAACATTCCAGCTGTCACAGACCGACCACTCGTCTCTACAGGGCTTTCCCTCTGTGTCCTTCAGTCTCGGCCCCTTTGAAGCTGCTTCAGTTGTCCCCATGTCCGTATATCGGGGAGCTTCCTTTTGAACTAATGGCCTTCCTTCCCCTTCACCTCTTAATGCGGCTTACTCCCTCGCACATGATGGACAGGTACTGGGTCAGCTTCACCATGGCGATGATGATGGTTCCTCCAATCAAGGTGCAGGTTGGCCAGAACAGGGAGTGGAAGACGGCCACCTGACCGTAGATCTGTGTCAGGATGGCGCTGTCCGTTCTGTCCGTGGGGTCCACGAAACACTGGACCTTGTGCTGAGACCTGAGATGCTCCGAAATGTTCTGAACCACAATGTGCGTGGCCGTGTAGTCCTTACGGCACTTTGGGATGTAGAAGCACTGAAGGGAAGAATAAAAAAAAAGAGAAAAATGAACATTGTTTACTTGTATAGAGCTTGTACATCTTGCGGTAGTTCAGCGGTCATTAAGTTTACATAAGTGTTTTGGCCCTTCGCAGTCCAGACCTCAGGATTGCTGTCATGCGTCTCCTCGTTGTGCAACAGTTGCACCACCTTCCCTGAGGAGTTGAGGCTCACGAACACCTGGAGACAGGGGTAACGGGAACTCCTCCGGCACTCCGTTCCACAGCTGTACGAACAGTTTACATCACACACGATGGTGGAGTTCACGACGGTGCAGCTGGTCTCGTCCGTCCACACACTGTAGAGAAAGAGCAATGGTTTCCAATGTGAGCTGCAAACACACTGTCAACGGTTCTGGTGGTTAGATAGTCAAAGAGTGAGAAAATACACATGAACTACAGCGAGGTCACACACAAAAAACAACAACGTGCGTTTATGTTTTCCGAACTTGAGCTTGTGACTTGTTATTACCGGTCAGAGTAAGAGCGCAGGATGGGGATTCCCAGGACAAAGTACATCATGATGGACAAGACAACCATGCCGAGGCCCAGCAGTATGGCTCTGTCCTCCCCTGCCCTCAGAGCGGTCACTGTCTTCTTCTTGTCCAGGACGTCATATTGGATTTTCTGGTTGACGGATCTGAAAAAGAGGTCAACTTTAAAGATGCACCTCGACAGTTTGAAATGTATTTTTTTATTTTTTTCCTTTTCCAGACAACATTGGACACATCTCTAGGCGTTCAGTCCTGACACCGCCAACTCGTTTGTAGGGTCCACTAAGTAGGGAACTGTGTGCTGAGACCTGTGGCCTTTCCCTTTTTAAATATTAGATTCATTTATTTTAAAGCACTATATAAAAGACTCATGGGGGAGTGATATCACCCCAGTCTGCATGGCTTGAATTAAAGTCAGCTTAAGTTTTGTTTTAAAACATGTGAGGCACTTGGCATCGCAATGCAATAGCGATGGGGATTCCTGCATTGACGACCTGTGACTTTACAATCTTTAAACGCAGGTACGTGTCTGCATTTATACTTTTTAGAACCTTTTTCTCCTCATGAGCCAGTATGCTACATTAGATCCTCGGATATATAACCCTGCTCGATGTTCCTAAGATGATCCTGGATGTGATCATATCTCCTGGGCCTCGGAATATCCATCATGAGATCAGATAAGCAAATCCTTTTTTTCGTCTTTAAAGTCAATTCTGAAAACCAATTTTTGTAGACTGGCTTACTTCTGTTTTTGTTACACCTTTCAATCAATAGTTTACTCATCATTTAATTTTCTATTCATGTGCCAAATGTATCAACTTTTCTGCATTTGAATCAGATCATTTTAGATTAAAGACTTTTATTACTCGTGTTTCTCGTGTGTGTTTTTTCCCTCAAGGTGTGAAATTAATTAAACACTGTCCTGCCTCAGCTCTTGAATTTAGTGTCACTTTCACTGTTTTCAGTGCTCACACTTTATTATTGTCTTCATCTGCTTTCGTCACTACACTTAAGTGAGTCCATCTCTTACCCTTTAACTGTTGCCACTGCTTGCACATCAACTGGCACTTCAGTTACTTAAACTCTGGCTTCAACTTCAACTGAAATTGCTGTCAAGTCATTTACATTTCAACTGCTTCATCATTTCTTACTCTTAAAATGACAGTTCAGCTACTGCCGTCTCTAACAGCACGCTTCAAATGGCAGTCCAAATACTTTCAATTACAGTATCTACTCTTCCAATCTTAGGTCAACTACTTTTCAAACATTTTAATCTGTTATTTTCAGCACTCGTACATTTTCTTCAGAAGATTTTCTGGACAGTATTAAATACCTGCTCTCACTTCTTCCATCTGTTGCTTTACCTCCTGCCCACAGAAACATCCTGTCTGAGGAATGTGGGAACTGTAGTCCAGAGGAGCTGACCCACCTGCAAATATAACAGACCGTTAATCAAAAAAAACTACAGAACCTACGGGACCTGACTTCTGTTGTCCTGACGGGCCAGGAGATACTCAAAGAGAAGTAACGAGTGACTAAATATATCCATTTAAGGGAGTGGAGTAAAAAGTGAATTATTTCCCTTTCAAGTGAATATGGAGATAATTCATGACTTTCTTGTACTGTACTTTTGTATTCATAGTGTTTTTAATAGATTCAATTTATTTCATCATGTTATAGGGATTTCAAAAACAGCTTTACAGGGACCACTTCACAACGATCTTGTGTTAACATCGACTGAGAATATCAGTGGCCGTACATCACACATATCAGGTTCACTAGAGTGTACCAACAAGACAACATCAAAGAGGACAAAACAACCCCTTCTGGCTGTAAAACCATGTCATCACTGAGCTGGGCCAGCGGGCCTCACGATTATTTACAACCCAGGATTAACAGGTCTCTTTCATCAGTCATCAATATCCACACTGCCTCTGAGGTTACAGTCGTTACAGTCGTTACACGGGTTACAGTCGTGTCAGCTCTGGTGTGTGTGTGTGTGTGCGTGTGTGTGTGTTTCATCTGTTTCTTATGTGTTCCTTTCAGAAATCATATCTCTCTATGCAAGAGCCTAATCTTATCCCCGACCTCCTTTCCAGTTGTGTATACAGATACATTCACTTGATTTTGCTGTGATTGTGTGTAATGTTTTCAATGTAAAATAACCCTAATGATGTCATCAGGGTTAGCTCCGATTGGGTTTTGGAAACTAAATATATATATGATTTATATAACAGGAAGCCTGCTTTACAAACTGGGAGCACGGGGTTTGAAAGATGTGGGCATTAACCACACAGGGGAAGTCTAATGAAAGAAGTTGAACTGCATTATGGGGGATGTAGGATCCAGTGTTTGTTGGTGCTTGACCCGTATACTAGAGACTAAAAATTCAGTTTATCTCTGCGTCCTTTTCAGTAATTTTTGTCTATGTCTATTGCAACTCTCCCAACTTTGTGAAAGTGCGATTCGACTACAACACACCTTTAACTCCTACAAAAGGTTCCTTCCTACAGCCACATTAAATGAGGAACATCTGGTGGGGACTAGTGCTAATATTTAGGTGCTACTTTCACTTCTCCCGCTGGATATTGACCCTCAATACCAAGATATGTGTGTGGCATCAATCATAGAAAAGTGAAATATCAGAAGTTGCATGCATGTTCAGATTCTTAGTCTTTTACATGAAATATCTGTAGAGCAACACATGCAGATTGACAGCTCATCAGCTTGCCTGCATGTGCTCCTGTTAGTATGGACAAACATGTAACCTAAAACAACTGTGGGGCTGACATTGTTTGTGTGCACGTGTCTCCCCTGAGAGCATTTGTTGGTTTGATTTATGTTTGCTGAGTGCGTTGACTGCCTGCATACCTACACAGGTCTACATGTGGCACACTGTGTGAAACACACTGTGTGAAACACATGGCTGTCATTCCTTTTTCAGTTTCAGACCTCTCGCATGAATGTTAAGCACGCTCTGACGTAAACGCAGACGTCGTAAATGTCAGACAACAACACTGTCACCGAAGCCACGACCTTGCCATGACATGTCAAAATCATCCATGTGATGGTGCTGTTGATCATCGTATCAGTCGGTGAAACTCAGAATGGTACACACAGTGTCTAATAAGTGCTGTCCTTATTCTCATTCAGTTCTCAGTGGTTCATAGGGATATCAAGATAAACAGGAATGTGCATTTTATCTCTCTCTTGCATTCTTCAGCACCAATTAAAAAAACATTAACATAAATATAGATTAAAAAGTAGTTTTATTTGAAGTACTGGACTTGCAAAAGTTAAGAAAAAAGTACTCCATTACTAGTAAATGTCCTGCATTAAAAAAAAAGAAGTAAAAGTACAGAGGTATTATCAGCTGAATGCACTTCAAGCTACAGTGGACTGGCCATCAGGAAGATCGAGGAGACTCTTGAACGGTGTATTCATCCCAGGCTAAATCGACCGGTGGTCATAACCATTTTAGTTTTCAATTGCAGAAGTAGTTGTCCTCGGCCGTGGCATGGACCACCCTGGCCCTCACAGTTGCAGACACCACAGAGCATAACGCTGCCCGTCAGACAGGGACAATCTCATACTTTGAATATTGAAGCGGGACACGATTGGACTGATATTCGTTTTTGTTGAAATCTTCTACAAAAGGCCTTTTCGTGTCACATTCCCGGCTGAATTTCAGTCCCAGCCCTCCAAAGGGCCCTCAAGATAAACCTGAGGGGTTATGAGATGATAAATAGAACATATATTATCAAATCTTTGCTTTTTGAATTGAATCATTTTCCTCTTTAGGCCTCAAACTGTTATTTAATTGCTACTAACTAATAAGTTTAGAGGGCGAATGACTTGTTGGTGGAACTGCTAACAACTCATAGACATTTGACATGTGACAAGGGCCCCAGGAGCCAAAAAGGTTGGAACTGGTTTAATCTTTTACATTGCATTGTATTACAAGCTTAAATGTTTGTTTGTTTTTAAGTAAAAAAGTAATTAACTTTAAATGTAAATGTATCTGCCTGGTAAACACAAACCGTGAGGTGAGATCTTACATTGAGCCAACCGTATAAGCTTATTTATTCTTCTTCTTCTTATTGTTGTTTAGTTATTTTGTGCCAGTCTAGAGCACATGTGTGCCATCATCAAACACTCCAAAGCCAACTACAAAATCTGTCACATTATTTATTGATCACCGTTGAAGAAAAAACTATTGATGTTCAAAAAAATTGGATGCATGTCGTGAAGCCACTGCTTCACAACATGGTGATCCTCTTTTGACAAACAGACTTTTCAATAAATTAGCAGCTCGCTGAGGAGCAAAACACCGCCATCAAACGTATTTAGACAAAATGTAATAAATAGGATTTCTTACAGACAGTCTGTAAATCACTCAGGTGGAGAGTTCAACATGAAGGAGAACAAACAGAAGATCAAAACAGGAAGCTGTTGGTACCTGGAGCGGTCGACATGACAGGACTAAATATTGACTGAGGCATGCTCCACTACACACACACACACACACACACAGAGACACGCACACACACCTACACCTACACACACACACACAGACATGCTTGGTCTATAAAAACAGTAATAGGGCCATGAATGGCGGACCACCTGACGGGTGCCTGAGTCAATATTTGCTTATCCTGTGTGTGTATGCCGTCTGGTTGGTTGGTGCAAACAGTGTTTCAGACGGAGCTCTTAGCAGCAGCTTAGTGACAGCCTGAGTTTATTGAAATCTACACGGGTGATAAGATGGTCAGTGGTGGGAAATGTCAACGCAGCTGGTGAAGGATCAAAATCTAAGATTGAAATCCAAACTCTCTCATAAACCAAGCTGGGGGTTGAAGCCCCCCCCCCCAAAACAAATTATTTGAATATTTTCTTTAATTTTTGTACTATTCGGAATACCTTTTCAGGCCACTAAAAGCTATCAAAATGAATTGCTTTTATATCAAAGTAGTGCATTTTTTTAGTCTTCTGAGTCTACAACCCATTTTTCTCAGAAATAAGATACTAGTGTAATTATGCTTGGTATAATCATATCTTGTTTCATATTATGTAGATGACAACACGGGTCTTGCAGAAAATTATCAAAATTTAAATTGCAATTGCGCTGGTCAGAAAAATCACAACCTAATATTTTCCATAAATTGCTCAGCCCTGCTCGGATGTTGGTATATATTTTGGCGCCTCTGACCTTAGAGCAGTATGGAATAATGAGTAACAACACAATTCGATTATACTGAACTGAACACTAACAAACATGTATGTATGTTGTATGTACTGTTCTGCAGAGAGGAAGAAATGCTCAGTTTTTTGTGTGAACAAAACTGCAGTAAAGCAAGACAGCAAGTAGATTCAAACCAAATCACAAAAACTCAATAGATTAATGTGAGCTGACTCAACACAACAACACGACATCCACAACATCCTATTTAACAAATCCACTTACTTTAGCTTACATTTCTAGTCCTATTGGTATATATGTAAAATGAGAGGGTGATGATGATGAATTGGAGCTCACCTGATTTCTGATGGTGATGTTCGGACAAAAGTCAATGGTCAAACTGTTGTAGCCGTTGTCCCCTAACATGGCACCTCCCTCTTTACAACACCTCCCCCCATGGCCTCATCTTTACCTCTACTCCAAAGCATAGCTTTCATTTAATGCACTTAGTTCTGCCAGCTCAGTAGTCTTCACCTTAATGACTTTCTTTTTACTTCCAATGTCACAAACTGAAGCTTTACGTCGTAGTTCAGAGGACAAGAAAAAAAAAGATACAAAGCTAACTTCAGCACTTAAAAAGAAAAAAAAGTGTTTCACAAAATGTTCCGAACCGAAGTAACTCATGACAAAATATGCTAATGGGTCCTACAGCATTTAGCAGGAAGCAAGCTGATGAGAACTGAGAAGAAAACAGGAACCGGTCAATAATGATCCATCTCCTGGAGCCGTTCTACAAATAATAACCCACAAGCCTTTGTGGCTGAGGTGAAAGAAGCCTCATGGTTTTGTTTTTGACTCTTCTGTCTGAAGTGCCAGGTCTCTATAACAGCAATGTCACAGAGTTTAGGTCAGCGTCATCAGCATCTGTCAGTGTGGATGTAGGGGGTGGCTTGACTGTGTGGATGTGGCTTGTGTGTTTTTTGTTGTTGTAGTTGTTTTTTGACCCTGGGACCATAGCCAGTATATCTGTTTCATCCTGCTTCAAGTCGTTATGCTAAGCTAATCAATTGCTTACTCTGTCTTCATATTAGGACAGTGATAATGATAATAATTTTCTCTTCTAACTCGTTCTTTAAAAAGTGAAGAAGCATATCTCTCAAAAGTTCAAACTATTCCTTTAAGGTTTGGTAAAGATTGGGGTTATAGCAAGTAAAGTATGGTTTAGTTGAGGCAACTAAATGTTTGAGAAAGATTGTGGTTAGGGTTTTAAATAAGAAAACAATAATTGATTGTGGGGTCATCCCTACCAAAGTCCTGTCATGTCCATGCCCCATCTGGACCGCCACACCTTTCCTCTTGGTAACATGAAGGCATGTAAAGCGACATGCAGAATCGTCCAATATGGATGTAATTCGTGATAGTAGGGTAGTGGAGACCAAACGAAATGTAAAGCTGGAGTTCTATTCATCAATTGGCAGAAATGCAACTTTTGTTTTCGTATTGGGTTGATAATGTTGCTGCGTGTCATCAGGACATTCATGTAGACAGCTGCTTGCTAACAGTTGCCCACGCGTCCTCTTATGTATGCTTGTGGCCAAAGATAGTGTTTTCCATATTTAAATGTCTGGCACCACAGCAGTTTGAGACACACTGCCTTTGACCCTCCAATGGATGTTAGGTATCTGAAACAATAGCTTTGTCTCTATGCATATATATGGCAGTGATGTTTGCAATGTCTAGTAGCACATTATTGTTCCAATGCTACGTCATACTGGATTCAAACAGAGGTATAAATAGGTGATGGTTGTGCAAGAATGTAAAAAGGAAGCGGAAGAAAAGGGATCATTTCACTTTGACAGGAGTGCAGTCATGTTGGACACGCATGCAAAGAGCTATTCATTCACTTTTCTTACAATTGTTAAAAAGGTCATGGGCAGTGTGTCTTGAGCTGTTAAAACCACAAGAGGAATGTTCTCTGATGTGGTCATACATCTTATGCCACATACACAAACGCACATACTGTCCCCAACTCTTTGATACATGAACCCCACGGCTTTTCTGGAAGGCGAGATCGTCAGGCGGCACGGTGACGGCACAGGTGCTGCAGCTCTCTCTGACAGGGTTAGACACACACACACTCACACACATACACACATACACACAGCTGTGATGTCATGGTTCTGTTTCTGGAAGGTTATCTGGATGGCATGCATTTCAGCGTTCAGTTGTCTTTAGCCACCTGCCTGATTGCAGAACAGATAGGGAGAGTCTGACACAGCTGTTGTTTAGAATCAAAGAGCTCTAATACAGCTTACGAAATGCAGCTGCAGTAAAATAAACTCAATGTGAGATCAATCCTGGAGATAAATGTGTAGGATAAAACAGGCTGGATATTGCTGCGGTCATTGATTTCAGCGTTGGGTTTCCACTGCTGTTGTCAGACTAACCTTATGGTTCAGCAGTTTTTTGCTGAGTAGGTTTGTTTGCCACAAACAGCCAGTTGGCTTTAGCTGTCATATTAACTTGCAATATATATATATATAACGCTGGAAGATAACAGCCCAAAACTTTTTCATTCGGAGAAATGTGCTGCAGCTTTAGAAACAATGCCGAATCAAAAACGTGTATGAAATTCCAAAACAAATAGAAACACGCTGCAAAGGAAAAAGCGTGCTGGAGAAAACCAAAACAAAGACGTCGACAGCAAACACGCTGCAAATACAGAAACTATGAAAAATCCAAAACAAAATCCTGATAAAAAATGCAACAGAGAAACGCTGCATATCAACACGACAGGCGACTGTGGCTCAATCAGAAGATCGGCGGTTCGATCCCCGGCTCCTCCAGTCCGTGTTGTTGTGTCCTTCGGCAAGACACTTAACCCCATATTGCTCCCCAAGGCTGTGCCATCGGTGTGAATGGTTGTGGATGCTTAGATAGTCCTGATGGACAGGTGGCACCTTGCATGGTCGCCCCTGCCATCAGTGTATTAATGGGTGTGAATAACATAATGTAAAATCGCTTTGAGTGGCTGGAAGACTAGAAAGTCTCTATGCAAGTGCAAGTCCATTTTACCATTACGACAATGAGAGTTGTCCAGGCCTCTAAGGGGAGAGCTCAGTGGAACAGCTTGATTTTTAGACCTGAGAGAGAGAGACTATGTTTTTGAAGCGGGAAGAAAAGTAGAGTAAAGAGGCGACAAAAAAAAGGCACAACTTATTTTTTACATTTGGCCTTAGTATTTTGTTACACACAACCATCCGAGAAGCCATCATTGGAAACTCTTTTGAAAAGATCAGCGCTTTCAGAAATATACATGGCAGCTGATTAGATGAACCATCTGTCAATCTTGCTGAACCAGTCGTGAGAAGAGCAAAAACATCCTTTCCATTGAGAAAAGCCTTCAGTGCCGTTCTTTGCTCTTCTGTCGATAAAGAAACACTCTCCAGTTCTGATAGAACTGATGCTATTGCATACAATTGTTTTACCAGCACAGGTATCTTTTTGTAAAGCAAAAGCGCAATGATAAATTACCAAACTTTGTTTGTAAAAAGGAATGAGACTGAAACAGGGGAGCACAGGCAGAGAGTTGAAAAGACAGTAGGATATACTGTAGATGGGATTAGCGTTGGCTTGTCTGATACATGTTTTGATATGAGTGTTAGAATGAGTGCTAATGGCAGAGAGGTAGAGACAGCTGCTGTTAATCGTTCAGACCAGACTTCATGGCTCCCCACAGTGAGGTACCGTTAATGGAATGATCCAGACTGCTGGGAAGTCATTTTAGTACATGCAATTAAATTATCAGCTACAGTTTACAGTAGCTTGGGCGCTAACTGAATTCAAATTTGGAGAAACTATTTTGAGACTGTAACAGCTATTTTGGGATTGACAAATCTTAAAGAAAGGTGTTTATCTTTTATTTATTTTCCTTCTGTTTTCGTTTACTTCTTAAAATATCAAACTGAAAAGTAGAATGTTCGAAATAGATCTTTGCAGTTCACATTGTTCGTCAGTATTGTAGATATAAAATGCAATTTTCCCTGTAATTTGCGATATTACATCATAATTCTGTTAAAAAAAGATTACCTTTAAGTTGCTTTCTCCATTCTGCTTTCCATCCAATGGGTAGCTACGGTGCACCTTAACGCACACACAGGCACATACACATGCACACACACACATATTGCGGCTATTGAAAGCCAGACACAGTGGAAATAGCGATGAAAAGAGTGGAGTGGATTTTTAGAGCTTTTTGCTGAAAACAGCTGCGACCAAAAACGATGCTAGTAAGAATTGTGAGAGTAAACCAATACAGTAGAGTTACGGGCCATAAAACTAAAACAATGAACCGAAAGATGGTAAACGCTCCGTAGAGCTGATGTCTGATAATTATACAAAAAAGAGTTGTTTTATAAAAACACGTCACGTAGGATAATGCTATATTTGTGCATGGACATAGCTATCTCAAGCCAAGGTAACGGGCGTGTTGATGACTTAGATGGTGCGAGACAAGAGATGTGGTTCACTGAGCTGTTTCACACTAAACTAAATGACACCACAACAAATCTATGAAAAATTGCGACTTTCTTGACTTTCTAAATTATCTTTTAATACACAAATAAAAACAAATCCTATGTTTGTCTCCAAAAGTTACTGTGACACATGGATGAAGCGGGCCCTGAGATAAACGTGGTGGAAAATCTGGAAGGTGGCCCTCGGCTGAACGCTTTGAACAGCTTTCTGCCATCACTCTCTGCACATTATTAGTCTCTTGAAACGTGGGGAGGGCAACACTTTCAAAGGGAGGGACTCACATGCACTCACATGCACGTGTGCCTGGCTACCACAGCAAACGGAAGCTCGAATTACAGAACACACACACACACAGAGGGAGAGTGACTTCACTCTCTGCTCAGGTAGACTCGACTCTATATCTTTACAAAGCAAATCGTCACTGCTATAGTCATGATCTATATCTCATAGCTCGACTTGGCTGAGAGTTTGGTCTGTGCAGGAACATTGTGGCAACAAGCATTTAAACCACCATAATGGAGGCAAAGGTCAGATGTCAGAAATTACAAGAAGCATATGACACATCGCATTGATTTTGTTTTCATCGACAAAGGCAGCCATTACAAAACAAAATTTACGGAACTTGTCTTATCTACTCATGTTAACTAATCCTGAACCGCCCAAACCTTTAGGCAAGGTAATCAAACACCTTCTTGAACACCAAAATGCCACTGGAGGACTTTGCTCCTCTGAAAGATTTTCCCGCCTTTCTTCATTTTGTCCAAACTGTCAAAGCTTACCTTCAAATGCTGCTGAAGTGAAAAAGTTTCCTGGCTGCAGGTGTTTTCATTTTGTGGCTTAATCCTAACGTCCTCTAAACTGAGCCAGCATGCGATCTACTGTCTACCAGGGACAGAGCAGCCCTCAGCATGCCTCCCATACTGCAGACTGAGGGACATTAACGACACTGCCCCTCACTGCTCACTCTAATAATGAGTGTGTGATGATGATAGTCTGTGGGATTTAGGGGGGAGACAGGGTTTGGTGTGGGAGGGAAAATGGGAGAGTGAAAGGGAAGAGATGAGACTTTGGAGTAAAAATCAACAATTTAGGGGATGGACAAAATAACAAAGAAAACACATGATAAAGTACTTGAAAGCTGCATTATAGAATTTTTCTCATTGAAGCACTAATAATTAAGCCTGGCTAGATGAAAATGAGTGGCAATTGTTGGAGGGAATACATGTCTTGGGGCCATGTTGAATGTCATTTTAGCTCTATTTTTGGTCTCAACCCTCTCCTGAGGGAGCTTATATGCTAAATGCTCCAACTATGTTCACCAGCATGTCGTTAACGGTGTCTGCTGTTTGGTGTTTGGCATGAAGTGTACAGTGAGCATTCATACTGAAAACAGCTGCCTGCTGCTGGAAACAAAATTGATGAGAGCCATGAAAGTAAAATCGTTAAGATGCAAGTTGTAAAAACAATGAGCTAAAATACGCTAAACTGCTTTGAAAAGCTGAAGGGAACCGCAGGGTTGAGTGATCATTTTTCTGTGTTTATGTCAAGTGGCCCCATATAAATATGAATCAGTGCAGCTTTGATTTGAGAAAACATTGTCAGAAAAGATCACATTTAAGAAAAATAAATGTCGACCACTACGGCAACATCCTATATGATTCCACTTTTAGCTTTCTGTGAACTTAATTTACATTAGAATACATCAGAATACACAATCTCAAACGAAAAGACAAAAGAGCAGAAAAGCACAACAAAGCCATCTTCAAAGGATGAAAATATGATATGACACTGCTACAGTATCTCACTCACTTAAAAAAGGCTTCAGGTAAACCCAGCTTCAGTTACATGGAACATTCAATAACCATGAATGCAGTGGTTTCAATCTGTCAATGACATGAAGCATTTATGTTATATTTTGTAACGGTTGCTCTCTTGTCTACCCACACAGGTGTTTTCACTTGTGCTGATTAGTTCTCTCCTCAGGTGTGCAGAGATCGTAGTTCACTGACATCTCTCTCACTCTCCCGCTTCACCTCAGGGCAGAAAAACTTACACCTTCCAACATTGTCCTTATTGTTAAGTTCACATTGGTGACATATGGCCTTTTAATTGATTTGAGGGAGAAATAGCATTTAATCCCCTAATCTCCATGTACTCCACTTGTTGTCCTTAAACCTTGGTTAAGCTATACAGTCTCGCTCTAGTGGCAGCTAGCTGGCTCCTACAGGACACCGCTGCCGCCATCAGGCTGAAACACAGCTGAGCATTGAATTACAACATCTGAGGACACAGTGTTGTCAGAAACCTCAAATGTGATCTGTTCCAGACAAAAGACGTTTAAATTAATAGTTTGACATGATGGGAAATATGCTAATTTGTTTTCATGTTGAGACTTCGATAAGATGATTGATACAACTCACATATCTGTCTGTTGAAAACGAAGCAGGAGCTAGGAGGCAGTTAGCTTAGCACAACAACTGGAAGCAGGAAGAAACAGCTCCCGGCTCTGTCAAAGGTGAAAAAGAAAACCTACCAGCACCTCTAAAGCTCAATAATTATCACGTTAATTGTTTTTACATTTCAGTTTTTGGAGGGATTAAATGAATGACTCGGCTTTACTCCCTTTTCCATTCACGCTATGTACAAAAAGGCCAAAAAGAATGTTACAGTTCTTAAAGGGCAACTTGCAGGTTCAGAAATGTCGAATGGATGCGTTGCTCAAAACGGCTTCTTTTGCAACCAAATTTCTGCCCTTACGTCTTGAAATCGTTTTCAGGAAAGAAAAGAGAGAAAAAAAGAAATTGAACTGCAGGTTGCTCTTTAAGTGTGAAAGAAAAACAGGTGACGAGAGCAGTGGGCTCACCCTGTAGTGCAATGGGCGCTGGCCTTTCTGAAGCTCCTCTGGTGTAGCATGCTCTGCTCTGTTCGTTTCTGATTGTCTGTGACTCAGAGTGAGAGAGAGAGAGTGCCACACACTATCTTCTACAGACACACAGACCACAGGATGAAGTGCAATCCAAAAAGCAAACAAAGAGAGAATGGAAGGAAGGGGAGGCTTTGTTGCTTTTCCTGATGGTGGGAGAGGTCAGCTGCGATCAGATGTTTCCATCCAGTTCAAACTGTGGCGAAGTTTGAACTTTGACTTGGTGTAGGCAGTTGTTGACAGTGTTCATTGAAAAAGTCTTTATATAGTCTTTATATTTATATATAAAAGTTGTTATAACAAAAGGGCTTTTTATACTGCATAGTGTGCAATAATAATGTTCAGTTATTCTCATTAATTAATTAATGTGAGCTAGACATAATGTCAACTTATAGGGTCAGGGTATAGTTTCTACTGGGGATAAGTGAGACATCTCCACCTCAATTTTCAAAATCCACTTTTGAAAGTTTGATTTACCCACAAAAATATTGTGTCCAGGGTTTTGTTGCCTTGTCATAGTGTGTTGGGGCTCTCCTTGACTTGCTTGGACCTGGTGTTTTTAGGTTACCCGTTCACACATCCAATACTACTAATACTTGAGATATTTCAGTCTGGACCAAAGTGGCGGACCAACCAAAAGGCCAACATTCCTCGAGTCTCGTTACTAGCAGTGTTAGATGTGCATTAATTAACAGCAAGATATGATTGTAAAGGAGAGTGCTCTTTTTTTTTAGTAAAGATGCAAATACACTTGTTAGGCTGACAGGCCAAAGTCACTGTGTGATTATAAGCAGGGTTAGGGAATTATTCATGCAGCAGTTTCAACCTCTCTAGTTGTTGTTAGACTACCATAATCATGAAGAGGGAATGATTTGTTTGTGTGTTTCTTATTGCATAGGCACACATAAACACAGATGACATCAATTATTGGCACCATAGTTAACAGCTGCATTTGATTTCAGTTTGTGCAGAGAAAAAAAAAGTTATCCAAACATGCTTTATTAGGAAATGTGTGAAATCAACAGATCCTGGGCTGTCACCACTAGGTAGAAGCAGAGAGGTGATCTGATTGTGATGTGAAAACGGATTGTGGTTGTAGTCTTGAACGAGGCTCAGCAGGTGGCAGTGTGGAGTCATACATGCTATCACGGAGGGGCTACTGTTTGTCCATAGGAGGCACTATGTCCCTAACCTTCCCTACTCTCTTTCTTACACACACACACAGACATACATGCACACACACGCACGCATACACAGGCAGTGTTTTGAAACCGGGTTCACTCAGGGCTTGGCATTCTATTTTAGCACTCCACCCTTAACAGCTCTAAATGGACTTAGTGGCTCCACCCCAGCCCCATCCTGCTGCAGGACTGTGTGTGTGTGTGTGTGTGTATGGGCGTGTGCGTGTGCGTGTGTGTGTGTGTGTGCGCATGTGTGTGTGTGTGTGTGTGTGTGAATGTGGCTTTTACTGTGTGCAGAGGTGGGAAAGAAGAAAAGACGGGGAGAAATCAAGGGAGCAATGCATGAGGAGGAAATGTAGGTCATGCTAGATAGGAGGGAGGAAGAAGTGAAGGGATTGGAGATAGAGAGAGACAAGAGGGAGGAAGAAAGAGGGGGGACAAGACACTCGGCCTCCCAGTATCCCTCAAGTGTCCTTTGGCAAATAAACAGCAGAGACAAAGAGACCAAGAAGAATCACAGAGGGATGGCGAGCAGCACTGGTTATGGATCTGTATTCTGTGTGTTTGCGAGTGTGTCTTTGCACGTGTGTGTGCTTGCAAGTGTGTGTGTCCTGACCAATGAACAACCATTACATTGGGATGCTCCTTCCCTCCTCCTTCTCTCCTTACACAAAGAGGTGACCTAAATACTGAAGCCTCCAAACTGTTGGAGAAAAACTAAAGAAACTGCTCTCTGAGTGAGTGGGTGTGTGGGTGAAGGTGGTGGTGGTGGTGGTGGTGGGGGGGGTATGGTAAATGTTGCATCAGTCATGAAAGCCAGAGTGCTGCAGCTCAGAGCTTTATTCTCGCTTGTTGGCATGGCAACCACTGAGTCAAACCAGGATGATCAAAGAGGGCCTGATTACCCTGTGTGTGTGTGTGTGTGTGTGTGTGTGTGTGTGTGTGTGTGTGTGT
>NW_022280097.1:132230-145742 GCF_004355925.1 Anarrhichthys ocellatus | reverse complement strand
GTGTGTGTGTGTGTGTGTGTGTGTGTGTGTGTGTGTGTGTGTGTGTGCGCATTTCTGCATGTGTGTGTGTTTGTTTAACACACTATATATATATCTGGATACAGAATATGATATGATGTATCAATGGTACAGAATGCTATAAAGCTATATTTCCAATCTGGTATCAGCAGAAACAGAAATATGTTGAAGTCAACAGCAAGAGTCACAATGTGTATGTTTATTTCTACAAATCATTGTTGGAAGTCGAGCTGTTCTGCAAGCATTGGTTATTTCAACCAAGAGGGGCGAAGCTGAAAGAAAAAAAACAGCTGTTACCAGAGCGTGCTATCGCCAACTAGCACATGTTAGCTGATTTACTGCCATGTAATAACTGGTCTGGCGGTAACTGAACAAAAAAAGCATAAGTCAAAAGAATATATGTCCTCATGCTGAAATGACATAATAGATTTAGTTTGTCATTGCCTTCCAAGACTGTCCCAAAAGCATTTTCTTTGGCTGTGCTCTCTGGTGCACCAAGTTGCTTTCTGTCATTTCATTTGAACATTCTGGTTCCTGGAATAAAAAGCGTTCTTCGCCTTTGATGGATGTGTAAATGATGCGGTGTTTATAAATGATTCATTTATAAATGAGTATTTTTTTTTATGTAGATAATAGTGAGTTAGGGACACAGGGAGTGGTATAGGACACAGCCATTGTTTTCTGATCTATCACGGCTATGGTGGTTAAGTCTTAAGCGACCAAAGCTACTGGTTTAAGATTTGTGACAGATCACGTTCATTGTTAAAATACGCCAACACTGACTGTTGGCAAGAGATAGGACACAAGTTGTGGTCTCCGGTAATGTGTTTGCCTCCTCCATTGGACTTTTCATGGTGGTATTAACAAAATCCCGCAACAAATTGATATTCTCAGCTGCACAAAATATTAAGATTAGTGCCAAGACCGAACCCAAATGGAGCAGTCTAAGGAGCAATTTAAAGATGCCAATATATTTTAAGGAACCCTCTTTCTGAAAAGCTGATGATCTCTTTGGCCTTTGCTTCCTGTACATCTGTTTTTCGCCAATGGGACACGGCCCACACAGCACACATGGAAAGTTGCATGCAAAGATGTTGGCCGGCACCTTTGCGAGCATCTGCACACTGTGCCCGTGGACTAGTTTCAGGCTTAAAATAACTCAGTAGTTCTTTAGCCAAAAAAGAAAACGTGTGCAGAGCTATGTATAGACAATCATAATGATAATAGACGATCACAACTGTCTAACAGAAGATTAAGGTGCAGTGCAACTTCCTGCTCAGTTAAAAGGTGTTCATTGGTTATACATACATATACAGTGGGGAAAAAAAGTATTTAGTCAGCCACCAATTGTGCAAGTTCTCCCACTTAAAAACATGAGAGATGCCTGTAATTTTCATCATAGGTACACTTCAACTATGAGAGACAGAATGGGGGGAAAGAATCCAGGAAATCACATTGTAGGATTTTTAATGAATTAATTGGTAAATTCCTCGGTAAAATAAGTATTCAGTCACCTACAAACAAGCAAGATTTCTGGCTCTCACAGACCTGTAACTTCTTATTTAAGAGGCTCCTCTGTCCTCCACTCGTTACCTGTATTACTGGCGCCTGTTTGAACTCGTTATCAGTATAAAAGACACCTGTCCACAACCTCAAACAGTCACACTCCAAACTCCACTATGGCCAAGACCAAAGAGCTGTCAAAGGACACCAGAAACAAAATTGTAGACCTGCACCAGGCTGGGAAGACTGAATCTGCAATAGGTAAGCAGCTTGGTGTGAAGAAATCAACTGTGGGAGCAATTATTATTATATTATATTATTATATAGTCTCCCTCGATCTGGGGCTCCACGCAAGATCTCACCCCGTGGGGTCAAAATGATCACAAGAACGGTGAACAAAAATCCCAGAACCACACGGAGCTGGGACCAAAGTAACAAAGGCTACCATCAGTAACACACTACGCCGCCAGGGACTCAAATCCTGCAGTGCCAGACGTGTCCCCCTGCTTAAGCCAGTACATGTCCAGGCCCGTCTGAAGTTTGCTAGAGAGCATTTGGATGATCCAGAAGAGGATTGGGAGAATGTCATATGGTCAGATGAAACCAAAATAGAACTTTTTGGTAAAAACTCAACTCGTCGTGTTTGGAGGAGAAAGAATGCCGAGTTGCATCCAAAGAACACCATACCTACTGTGAAGCATGGGGGTGGAAACATCATGCTTTGGGGCTGTTTTTCTGCAAGGGGACCAGGACGACTGATCCGTGTAAAGGAAAGAATGAATGGGGCCATGCATTGTGAGATTTTGAGTGGAAACCTCCTTCCATCAGCAAGGGCATTGAAGATGAAATGTGGCTGGGTCTTTCAGCATGACAATGATCCCAAACACACCGCCCGGGGAACGAAGGAGTGGCTTCGTAAGAAGCATTTCAAGGTCCTGGAGTGGCCTAGCCAGTCTCCAGATCTCAACCCCATAGAAAATCTGTGGAGGGAGTTGAAAATCCGTGTTGCCCAGCGACAGCCCCAAAACATCACTGCTCTAGAGGAGATCTGCATGGAGGAATGGGCCAAAATACCAGCAACAGTGTGTGAAAAGCTTGTGAAGACTTACAGAAAACGTTTGACCTCTGTCATTGCCAACAAATGGTATATAGTATTGAGATGAACTTTTGTTATTGACCAAATACTTATTTTCCACCATAATTTGCAAATAAATTCTTTAAAAATCAGACAATGTGATTTCCTGGATTCTTTCCCCCCATTCTGTCTCTCATAGTTGAGGTATACCTATGATGAATATTACAGGCCTCTCTCATCTTTTTAAGTGGGAGAACTTGCACAATTGGTGGCTGACTAAATACTTTTTTTCCCCACTATATATACATATATATATATATATATATATATACTGTATATATATATATATATATATATACTTATATCAAGTGTTGGATCACAGGATGATTATACATGGTTGGCAGAGTAAATCTACCTTTGCTACTTGATTTGTAGGCATAGGGACACATGTTATTCTCAGTCTTTTGTTCCTAAATGACTATTTTCAACAGTCAACATTCCAACGGTTAGTATTCAGGCAGCTTGTGGCTTTTGTCTCATCTCATTCTCTCTTCGGGCGCTCTAAGTTAGTGACATAACACCAGATACATCCTACAGGCCAAGTGTCTATTAGAAGGTTCACAGATTGTCCTTTTTTCTCAGTCTTGTAAGAAACAGAAAGCCAGTAAATATGGAATTAATTGCCAACATTTGAATTAGTGTTTGGTGAGGAGGACCACGACATACAGGGTCAATGCTTTTGTTGACTGGGAGAACTGAGCTGTTTTTGTGTTTATGTGAGAGAACAGAAGCGTGTGTGTGTGTGTGTGTGTGTGTGTGTGTGTGTGTGTTTTAAGTGCATGTATGCCATCATTTCTCAGAAACCACAGAGCTGGTTGCCATGGGAATGCTGCAGGGAGCTCCTCATCCCCCCCCCACCAATGGATTTCAGTGATTTGTTACCGCGGGAAACCTGGCTTGTTGCCTAGGAGACCAGAGGCTGTGTGCTCCAGCTCAAATGGAGAGTTGTTTTTCTGCTTGGCTGCTACTGAAGATGAAACACTCAGTGGTGAGAAAAAGAAGAGTTTTACACAGATATATGGGTCTGCTGGTGTATGGGCGCAATATTGATCTGTTAAATGAAAACTGGATATTAGCCAGTGAGCGTTGTGTGTATGAATTATATATTGCAGCCTTATTGATTCTGTTTTGTAGTACAATTTGTCATTACTACTGTATACTGTCTTTGTATGATATACATATCGTAAGGGAAGTATCCGCACATACATATGGATAAAAATATACAATGCAGTCAAATAGCATAAAGATTAAAACATCCAGATTAAAGAGTAAAGGCAGGAAGAGACTTCTATTGTCTTAACATTGTTCTCACGAATGTAATCCAGCCACAGGAGCTGTTTGTAATAAAAAGCTCAGGACAAACCGCACATGAAGACTGCTTCCACCAACTTGCATAGATGCTTTAATCGTCACACCCAAATCACATTCATAATCCGCTTAACAGTCGTAATGTGTGTCGCTGCCTTCACCTTGATTCTAGTTACATTTACGGTACAATACCTTTCACTGGAAGTGTCTACTCACACTCCTTTTTTGCAGGGATGTAAATACCCAAAACCAATGAATTGCAAAACGCAATTTGATTGGATTTATCCATTAATTAATTGTAAGCATTTGTTGGTACAAAAGATTAATAAATATAAAATATTGCACATACAGGCATGTAGCTGAATCTCCTAATACCAACTATAAGAGTTTAAAGGCTCAGTCACATCAGCCTTTAGAGTAAATTTGTAGCAAAAACCAATTCATGTCTATGGAATCGTTGTGATCAGTGCACTGTGATGCAAAATTGTATCGTTGACCAATTGCGAAAAGCCTCGACAGCGCTGACCTTTGAATACAAAATGGCGGAAAGCTATCTTAGCTTATAAGCGTTGTTGAGCCGGCAAACATGATTTGTTGACAATTACGAATAAATGGTACAAATACACCTCTTGAATAAACTTTGTGAACATAAGTTCCCTTCAGCGACCAAGCAGTTATTCTGAGCAACAAACTCTAGCATGTTCCCGGCTGGCTAGCATGTTAGCAGTTAGCTCGTCAGCTACAGTTGCTCCGCTAGTCCTGCATGTAGTCGCTACACCACAAAGCTTCTAACACCACCTATATTAAGACGATGCGCAGATGAACTTAGTTGTGCCAATTTCTGGTGAGATTGGGCTGTAATTCACAAATATCGAGTGTTGAAAAGAGTGTTGCTTATGGGTGCAGATCTGCCCTGACTGTTGTTCAGAACTTAAAGAATAAGGCTGGGGTTATCTTCATTTTTGGTTTTGGTCTTTTAATGGGATTTGTTGACAAAATATAAATACAAAATCATACGACCATAGAGACAAGTATTCTGTATCTATGGTGATACATTTACAGGGGATTTAACTGTGAACCACATTAACACAAAGTGTTGATAATCAGAATAGGGCGATGAGCTGGTTTTGACTCTGAAGAAAGTGTCGTGAAAGATTAGCTGCATTGCTTGTTTGTTTTGAAAATCCAACTTTGAGTTTGAAAGATTTGTGCGACAGCTTTTCCTGGGGAGCATTCTATGTGAAATTCTACATCTAGACGTTTCAGTGCAAAGAATGAAAGTGCAAGAGAAAGCATTCAAAACATAATGAATTATTGATAAGTGTGCCATCTGGAGATGCAAATAACCTCCTACTAATTCACCAAGGACATCACCTGTGTGCACGACAGCACCGCACTGCAGAGGAAAATATGCCGAAGGATATTATATGACTACCTGTTGACGACCTGTCTACCATAAATACAATGTGGGGACAAAATTCATTACCTGGAGAGTTTGGTATTTCAGTGTTCCTTGTCTCATAAGGGCCGGCTCTGCTGGATGGGTCTCCTGATGTGGCATAAATGAATAGTTGTACACTAAAACAAATCAGTATGCCTTTTGACAATGCATTACACTGCATAATATTAGGTTTGATGTAAGGAAAAGCATGCAAACAAACAACACCCGTGGACAAATTGGACATATAATCCTTTTTGTAACTCCGCCTTTTTATCAATATTTCAGTTGGCAGGATCTTTTTTTTTTTTCTTTGAAGCTGAAATAAGATTGGTTATTTCCAAGAAAATGTTGAAAATAGCAAAGGAAATCAGTATGAAATATAACACATTTTGTAGTAGTAGTAAGTATAGGCATTAAAAAAAAAAAAAACTTGTTCATTGTGTGCCTTTTGGCTGCATAGAGTGTTTGCACCACTTTAAAAAAAAGAGCAACACTTATCCACATTGTAGGAACGGTTTGTGGTCTTGGAACATGTATAGGCTCTTAAACGTTAGGCACATCCTCAAAAGTGAAATGCATCATCTTTAAAGTAGACTGAATTGTGAGCTCCAATAGAGAAGCAGAATTGTCACTGGCCCATGCCCCTGGTTTGTGCAACGCGTATGTCAGGGCAGATTTTGGTGTGTGGTGTTTGTGGAGTGCTTCTGTTTTTATCTTTTCAAGAGAAAGAGGTCATTCTACTCTCCTGAATATTTTCTCTGCACTGACACAGACTGACAGAGACAGAGGAAAGGAAATAACAGGAAAGGAAAGGTTTTTGGTAAAGCTGGATCCCAGACCAGTGCGTGAGAATAAAACCACTGAACCATCTATTCCAGAGGCTCTGTGATCAGATGTTGAATGTTGAATGTTGGAGGTGTTTTTTTTCTCTGCACAGGGAAACACTACGTTTGCGTCTGTGTGAATGTGTATGAGGTAAATGTTAATGACACAGTGAGGTTTTCAGAACATCATCTGATCATCAATTGAATATTCATTCTTGGGTCAGGTTGAAAATATCAGGTTGGAAAATATCCAGCTATATCAAGTCAGACTGCAAACCACGTTCATTCATTCCTACAAATGTTTCACACACACACTCTTCTAGACTTTCGAAAAATTATTGGACCGAATGGTTCAAGTTCTTATTATACAAAGAGTCACTTTTCCAGTGATTGTGTCATTTGGGCTAGTGTGCATCACATGACGAACAGACAAGACCTGCAGCCTCCACACTAAATTAGCTTTTTAGGTTCCTCTCTGTTTGGTGCTCAGCAGGTTTAGTGAGTAAATAAGAGCTTTGAGAGACACTGTGAGAGCGGTGAGAGTGAACCAAAACAGTGAAGTTGTAGGCCGGACAGATAAACAATGAGCTGAAACTCTCTGTGAAGCTTCGTAAAGCCGAGCCAAGCTGCAGATTCGGGTGAGAATTCTCTGTAGGTTCGTCACTGCCAGCGACCCCTTTCACGTTGTCATTTCATACAATGTTACTAGAAACCATATTGATTACAAGTACATTTAAGTAACTTTCCTACAGCTTCTGCCACCACAGCTCCCATGTTGACTGACAATTGAAGGCGAAACTGAATCAAATATATAGAATCTAATATATGTCGACATCTGCTGTAATTAACTAGGTTGCATGTCTCTATTGTTGTTTTTGGGCCACTGACAGGCTACTATAGTTCAAGGTTACCTTGATGAGACTGGGTGGAGGCATGGGGGGGGCTTTGATCATCTGTGTGTGACAGGATAAACTCTACACCTCCTACCATTAGAAGTCAATTGAGGTCATACATTACTTAATTAAAGCCCTTTAGACTTCGCTTGACTCTTTGAGACAACAACAGGGATTGGAGGCTTTACAACGTGACTTGACAGTTGGAAACAGCTAATGCGGGGAAGCTTTCTACCACTCACTCCCTCTTCTCACTCCATCAACCTCCTCCTGGCTCTCTGCCTGACTCCTGTTGAATATTTTACGTTATCCCTAATGAAGGAAGTTATCTGTCTCTCACTGCGGCAGGAGCTTTATATAGAACTGGAGCATCAGTTCACTGCTAGCAGTCCCAGAACAGTTTGTGTGTGTATAGGTGTGTGTGTGTCAAATGAATGACATTATTGAGCATGTGTAGTAGATTTCAATGTTTCGTTTAAACTGCCCTGCAGTCTGATGATATTAACTTAACTATAAGATCAGAACATAAAAGGTCTCTGAAGCTCTGCTGCAGTTAATGAAGAGGCGGCAGCTCCTGATAAATCAAGCACATATTCAGATCATCAGGGCTCAGATTAAATCCCCACAGATGAATATGTTTCATTTTATAGCCCGGCTTTGTTGCACCCCCGTTCTGCCCTATGGATAATTAAACACATTGTGTGTGGCGAAACACTCATGTGAGGACCAGATGGAGGGCCGTCATGTCTGTCAATTTGATAATGTCATTGAATATGTTTTTGTTGAAATCAGTGTACTCTACCACTGATTTGATGGACTCAATGAAGGTTGATTTATTACATATTTTAGAACAGAATGAATTGACGCAACTTAAGGTTTTTTAAAGTACGTTGCTTTTTTTCCCTGCCAACTGCAGAGAGGACAACAATATTAGTGCATAGAGCATGCACGTACAAAAACAACAACTTGAAGACGAACAGGTGCATTAAGATGCACTCGACTTGGAGAAAATTGCAGCCTGTGTGCAAAATGACCTGCTGTGATGGTGAATAAAGCCGTCTGTTCCATCAGAGATCTGCTGTGTCTATCAAATGAAAGTGCCTCGGTTTCACACTGTGTCGCGGATTGAAAGTTATCACTTGTAAGAACTCATGCAAATGTTGCAATGCACAAACATAAGGTGGGGAAAGAAGAACTAGTTGATGTAAATATTGATGTAAACAATGCAGACTTTGCAAGTGTTTTACGAGGAAGGCAATGTATTGCCTTGTTAGGCCTTAAGGACACACACGAGATGTTTGGGTGAGAAACACTGACTGAATACAGAATATTGCCCGTCCGAACCTGAGATGCATGAATTGATTATCAGAAAATAAGACTCGATCGGAAACAGACCTGAGGATGATTGGACCTGATCCAAAATGCAACCTTGGGTGTGTCAACCAATGAACTCAGACAATAGTGAAATAGCTAGTTAGCCTTCATTTTAAATCCTGACGAAATATGAAACAAACAAAAATATCCTGTTTCTCAGTCTCCCTCCCTCCTCCTAACCCTCGGTTTCTCTCTGTTTCTCCCTCTCTTAAGAGAGAGAGTACGAGTCTTCAGAAGTGCTCAGTATCCAACAGAGTTGAAGAGACAGACGCACAGAGGATTGCCAGCCTGTAGAGATAAAGGCAGGCAGTGAAGAAAAGATGGCAAGTCTGCAACACACAGATTTCCAGAGGAGAAAGAAAAATAGAGAGATGATTAGAAGAGAAGCCTGGCTACATCAAAGTTCAAGCTAAGTTAAGATGTCCAAGCAAAGTTCAGTGGAGCTCAGTGAACTGAGATGCCTTTATATTTTTTTCCCCGCTTTCATACTGCGTCGTTAACTTCAGCTTCACGAGCCCAATTTAGATCTCCACTTTGTCATTGTACAGCGACTGAGTCAGTACTGGTCCACAGTCTACCAGCTCAATCCAGTCGGTGGATGAACTACACTGTCTCCTAAAATATTAAATATCAAATACTAAAAGTGCCATCAGAAGGAATCAGTCAAACCAGATAACAACTGCCGAATGTGAGGACATTATTTTGTGTATTCTCCAGCAGTATTTTCATGTGCATGCGTGTATGTTTTGGGCTGTGAGCTGTGAGCACCCTTGGCTACATTCCTATTTATAACTGACGCTGGCAGAGTTGCATAAGGACACAGCAGCACATCAGACTGAGGAAGACAGTGAGGGAGATGCAGAAGGAGAACATTGGCAGCGACCGGTGAACTGTAAATAACCCCGATTCTACTTTAGCTCTGTATTGTCGAAGGAAAATGTCCTGGTAGTGTGCAGTGTTGTCAGCTGCCATCTTGTACTGATTTCATCCCTCATGATCGGGTTTTAATTCAGCAAACATTCCTCAGAAGCAGAGCAGATGTGGTCATGTAGATTAACTTTTGTAAAGCAACAAGTTCATTCCTCTAAAAGCTTGAAGCTTACAATACCCGTTTATCACTGTTATGCAACATATTGTATATTGAAATGTGTATGGGGGTTCCTTAAAGCTCCACCAATCAATATTTATCACATGAACAATTAATCAAATCATGACAAGCAATGTGACAAGATATAACCAGTAGGTCCCCTCAGCTATATAGTTTAGCGAATGTTGTATTTTATATCCAAGAAAGAAATGTCCAACACAATCCCTCTGACCCTTCACTTTCTCTACTATGAGGGGATGGAAAGTTAATTAGGGGGGTGGTATCCTCCCTCATTCCCCCTCAAATTGCCTACTGGTTCTGACAGTCCAACAGAGAATAAACAACCAACACTGCAGCTCTACAAAGCTGTTAGCACCATTAGCTGCTAGCTGCTGGCTCAGGCGTGTGTCGTTATGTTGGAAAGCCATTCAGAGGTAATAGAAATGCCCCAAGTCTCGTATTCCGCACCTTAAACCACCTCCAGCTATTCCAGCAAAAATGTCAAACATTACACAAAAGGGTGAATATTGGATTTGATTTCATCACAGTAACATGTTCGTGTTTTTCTACCCTCTGATGGCCAAAGTATGAATAATGCAGCTTTCAATTTCCATTGCCTTGCAGAGTAATTGCAGATAGCTGACAGGTTTTGCGGATGATATGAGTTGATTAAGAGATGCACACTATTGACTCCTATAGCTGACATGCTGCCAACATTCAAACACCTTTTGAAGAAAATAAGGAGGTTAAATACATAAAACACTCACAGTCACTCTCATTATTCAATGTCAATAAGCAATTGAGGCTATTAGCAGCAGTAGCTTGGTTTGTTTCACTCTGACCTCAAATACAAATCAATCCTGAGAGTATCAAAACGGAACAGCTACTAGAGGTAAGTGGCAAATATTGATGGATGTGGACAAGTCCTGTTGGAGAGGTCTAAAAGGGTCAATAGATTTAAAATGACATGCATGATGGATTACAAGGAAATGACACAACAATTACAGTCCATTCTGGGTATGAATAGTAGCTGACCGTAGTCTGATCCGGGGAAGGCGTCAGGTGAAAGATATGGATCCGTACTCTCTCTGTCCCATCAAGGCTTGGCGGTTGTACATGTCAGCAAAAACAAGGGTACTCTGGACAATAGTGGAAAGCTAATGTGTGGTAATAACTATCCTTCTGGTCTCTGTTGGGATGAAATGAAGTGAGCTACACCGGGTATTGTTCCATCAACACCTGAACTAATGTGTCTCTAATAAAGGCCCCAAATGAAGGGAGTCAAATTAGATGTATTTCAGAAAACCACAACTTAATTTGCAGTCAGGAGTCTGGATGACTGCCGGCTTTGTGGTCGGAGAGGTGGCTATGCTGTGAGACACAGAACGGATAGACAGGAAATGGTTAAAAATAGAAAAGAGTTGATCCTGTCAAGGTTCAACATACAGGCAGAACATAGACTGTAGATAAGAAGTGGACGTAGTCGTCGTGACGTCTCCCATTGGTCTGTGGACTGCCGTTTTCAATTCTTGAGTTCGGCATTTTGGCCATGGCCATCTTGGATTTTGGCCGTTGCCATCTTGGTTTATTGCAACCAGTGACACGACCATATTTTGACTGCGGAGGAGTGACGTAGAGACACCGTATACAGCCCTGGTAGCGGCAGCGACCTGTCGATCACAGGGGGCCACATCCTAAAACATACCCTGCTTTGTCGTCTATTTTACTCTAAATGGGACCATAATTTACGAAATGAACATCATGCTGTATTGAACAAAACTAACGAGAGAGAAAATAAACTGTTACAATGTTTACTGAGGGAATAAATCAAGTGAGAAGTAGAGTCATTTTCTCATTAACTTCCATACAATCAGACTTCTTTTTGCAACCCGTGAAGTCGCCCCTTGAGAATGCAAGTTTCAGGCACTTCTGGATTGGCTTCACTTGTCAGAAGCTGAGGTTGCACACACACACACACACACACACACACACACACACACACACACACACATACACACACACACACATACACACACACACAAACACCTGACCTTGTGACTCTCTCGCTCTTCTAACTTCACCTTCAACAGTGCATTGAACTTGTCTGAGGTTGTTTCAGCGCCATCATTACAGGCTCTGTGACCTGGATGCAGCAGCAGGTTGTTGGAAATGAAACCGCCACCTTTCAAAATCCGAAGAGAAAAAAATGCGATGGTATCAATATCATAGCGCGGTGGTTTTTAGTGTGAGTGCATTGCAAGCACATGTACACACCTTTCATCCTGTGCTCCGGTGTTTGTGCAGTTCCACTGTTAATCCCAAGATCAATAACTGGAGCCTCTCTTTCATGATCGCTTCACAGTGGCCTCAATCTGTCACGCGACATCATGTCACTGCCTGCTTACACACACGCGCACACACACACACACACACACACACACACACACACACACACACAGACACACTTTATTTATTTTGAGGCATTTTTCTCAGATATCACAGAGGAGATTTGATTCACTATCTGTTTATTTCAGTTCTTATTTACAGGCGGACTGACCAAGGTCTTTGTCAGCCTTACACCAACCTTAGCTGTCATGCTGGTTCCTGTTACGACCACGATCTACTATTCCTGTGCTGCAGCATCTTTAAAGGCACCTTGACCTAAGAGAGAGGGTTACTCATTCACTTTCCATGCACACACGTTCTTTGGCAGGCTGAAAATGTGTGCTGGCACCCTTGCAACTTGCCAGTTCTCCAACACTTACATAAAAGCCTTTTTTTATTCTGGTCACATAGCAGAGTAGAGAACGCCACCTGGCAGGCGCTGCACTTTTTATATAAAAAAACAACAACTCAATAAATATAGATTGAGGAACATTAGCAAAGACTTAATACCGGCTCTAAAGAAACCAACAATTCATTTGTCATTATTAAACAATTCAAGCGATAGTTAAACATTGTGGGAAATTGTTCAGTCATGTCTTGTTCGGCTATTCTGACACTCCTTCTTACACGCTACACGTTACACTACCTTAAAGTCTCCCCATCAGGTCAAGTCTCTTCATTTGTACAGCATATTGCAAACATAATAACATGCAACACAATGTGCTTTACATAAAAATGACATAATACAATTTTTAAAAATAATCACTGCAAAATATACCAAAACAACACACACACACGCACACACAGACACAGACACACACACACACACACACCCACACACACACACACACACACTGAAAAGTTAGCCGCAGACTGTTTTGAAGAGAAATGCTTTTAACCTGCTCTTAAAAGTGTTCAGTGTGGAGGCTTCTCTCTACTTGGGGCATGAATACAGAAGGCAGCCTCTCCTGCTTTAGAGTCAGTACGAGGGATGGCTAAAACCCTGTGGACCAGAGGCTTCCTGCTGGTATGTATCTAATTAGCATGTTTTTATATACTGAGGTACGGCCATTTTTTAGCTTTGTATGCAAGTAGCAGAATTATAAAAGCAATTCCAGTTTAGTAATGTGCTCTTATACTGTTTAGTTCCGGTAAGAACATGAGCAGCTGCATTTTGAAATGACTGATGTCGCTCCACTGCTGATTATGGGAGTCTGGTTACAAACAACATCATGATAGTAGTCTAGTCTGCTTGTTATAAATGCATGGGTTCTTCTCTCAGTCTGACTTTGATAGAAAGCCCCTTAGTTTTAACATTTTAGATGATGGAATATGCAGTGTTATTTTACTTATATATTGTAAGTCTAGACTGTTACACCATGACCGTGTCCGCTGAATTGGTTAGAGGTTTCCAATGGTTAAGAAACTAGTGTGTGTTTTCATCATCGACTAAACGTTAATCACATGGCTCAGTCTAATTCAGAGGCCTTCCTGATGTCACCTGAGCTGCTAAACAACTGCAGCAGCACTTCCCCCCCCCCCCC
>NW_022280097.1:92421-132130 GCF_004355925.1 Anarrhichthys ocellatus | reverse complement strand
CACACACACACAACTTCCTCTCTCAGCAGCTGTTTCTGCATGATGACGTTAGTCAGAGGGGAACAGAAACGGAGCTCTGGCCATAAACTAGATGTGGCGCTTTGATGAACAAAAGTCAACAGCTCGCATAAGCCTTGAGCCTTGAGCCTTTTCCAGGGATACTGCCACAGCACAATACGAAATTGATTTGGTGACAGTTTATGTTAGCTTACATTTTGATGATAAATACTCACAAATCTCCCAGCTCCTGTCATCCAACCAAACCTAGTATAGTACTGATACAGACACTGTTGGCACTGAGCCCATCTCAACCTCCTTCACATGCACAATCTGCTCCACACCAGCTATTTCTGGTTCTCTGTGCTTCTCCCCTTCTACCACCGTGTGTATCTCTTTGTGTGTGTGTGTCTCTCACACACTCTCGCTCTCTGGCCGCCTTCCTGTGCAGATTCATTATTAATTCATCCAATTTCTTAATGTTCCTCCTCCTCCTCCTCGCCTTCACATGGCCTCAGTGTCCCTATAGCTCCTCAACCACCCACTGACTGCTCTCCATCTGCACAACTTTTAGATTGAAGAGCTTCTCTCTACTTTATTGCCTTCTGTGTCATTGAGTTCCTCCATGATGACAGATGACCGAGACTCTTGTGCCTTTTGAGGAAATGAGGAAATGATTTCGGGATTTTATTCTTTCTGTGCCACATGCTCTGCTGGAACAGTTTCTACTGTATATTATGCAACGAGTGGGCAGCTATTTATCTGCCAATTATGTAGAATAGAAGTCAAAGATATTTGGATATCACATGTTGATGTGTATGATACCGACACAATATTTACATGGGATATATCTTTTGATGGATGTATATTCTCCCATCAGGGGACACTGTCATCATCTGTTCTGTTTCATCAATCACTGAGTGTGTTCATATTTTCACCTTCACCTAATGATGATTATTCTTAGTCTAAACACCGTCAGCCAGCTCATAATCTGACATAAAAGAGGAACGAACAGCTATTATAGTATGCTGGCATACTTCCCACTGAGGTAATAGTTCCATAGAGATTATAAATGCACAGACAATATCTCCACTTGAAGTGACATTATAAATTGAAAATACCATTAAGGACAACAGACAGGGCATCTTAAAGTTAAATTTGAGTGAAACTTGTTAATTAGTAAAATATTATATAGTTAATATATATAATAAATATAGTTAAATATAATTTATTGTCTTTAGTTTTGTTGAAAATGTTTTTTTTACATTTTTATGCCAGTAGCATATCAGTAGTATTATTACTACAAACAAAATTGCTTCAGAAAACATTTTTTAAAAGCCAAGAGTTGCACTTCCATAATTACAGGAATAATTATTTGTATATAACTTTTGTGCACTTTTACCTCTTTGTTCCGAACACGCTACTATCATTATCGGTATCAGCCTTCAAAGTGCTTTATACAGGATTCAAGCATGCTGAGGGCTCAGTTGGAAACCTTTCAAATTGCATTAAGACTTGCATGAATGTGCAACTGTATGATCCTACCAAAATAGCAAAAACAATTAAAAAACACTCTTAATTATAGCAAGTGTGATACCTCAGTTATGCATAACAACATGTTGCAGATGCCATTAAACCAGCAGGAGTTGTATTTTTGCAGCTCTGACCATTTATTTGGTTATGATAATTTTGTTCTAACTAAAGTATCTGCTGAGATCTCAGAACAAGGTGGGATAGCAAAAAACACAAGCAGTAATATTATCTTCCAGACTTACTTGCAAGAGAAATCAAAGGTGAAGAGAAAGGATCTGAGCATTGGTTTTATATTGATCATGGAATTATTTTCCTGAGATGAAGCCAAATGCAAACAGTGTAGCCTATAACTTTACAATGCTGTTACTCATTGTTGTTGTTGGAGCTGTATTCGTGTGTGTCACTGTTAAACATTTAATCTGTATAATAATACTAACAAGCACCCGGCTAAAAGGCCTGGAGTATTTATTTGTGAGTCAGAGCGTTTCAACGTTAGCTGTTCTGATGGGATGGATGGTGAGAATGTAATGTGAGACTTTGTTTTCACACCGCTCAACTGACCTTGACACTGATGATCTGCTTAGAAACAACGAGAAGAGCAACACAGGAGAGAAGAGATGGATCATTTTCTCTCCTAACACAGTATCTCACCCTGTTTAGTTAAGTATCTTGTTCTGTGTAACTGACTGTCTTGTATTGTCGATCACAGTACGCCCGCCCTAAAGCATACTCTACATTGGACCATTATTTACTAAATGAACATCATGCTGTATTCAATAAGACTTGAAAGTAGCAACCCTGCTGGTCAGAACAGAAAATGCATGTTTTAAGACACTTCCGCATCGGCTTCACTTGTCAGAACCGGAGGTTGCAGTGATGTGATATGACAGGACTACTGTGTCGAAAGTCCGAAACCTACGAACACATGGCTTATAGATCACTGAGAGTTCAACATGGTCTCCAAACTAATCCCCGCACCAACTCCTCTTCGGCCATTTGATCACTGTCTGAAACCGTTAATATGTATTTACTCGCACTCTTGGGAGTTACAATTGCAAGTAAATCAGAAAGCCAAGCGGAAGGCCGATGTAAAACTGGAAAACCTGTGATCTGCTTTGCAATGCTGATCGTTTGGTGAAGTTTAAAGAAAGGTGAGTTCACTACAGTCTCTTCAGTTTACAATGTACAAAGCTCTGCAAAAGTCTGAAATGTGTTTGATGACAATGTTTTCTTTGGGTTTTTTTTAAACCAGTGTCGCCATTTTTAGTAGTCTTGCTTAATACCTAGTCATGGCAACCATGGTGTTAAGGTTTGGGAAAGACAAATGATTTGTCTGATTTAGTTAAGGATGTAAGGCGGTTATGGCAGACAAACAGTGCGGTATATGGCTACGGTTGGACAACTAAAATATTTGGACGTAAGGTTAGGGAAAGATCATTATGATTAACAAAAGGTCTATAATGGGACACAACCTCAGTCTTCTGCCTCAAAGTCCATCACTCTGACCTCCACACGCTTAACTTTTCTCTTCGCCATATGAAGGCAACACTTACTTCCTACTGCCACTGAATGATGGCTTTATAAACCGTGAGGTGTAGAAACAGGAGGCAGCTTTAAGGAAAGACGACACAGAGAGGAGAACACTAAATATTATAAGACTAAATCAATATTTGTGCTAAAATAACAAATGGAAAGGAGTAAAGAGCAAAATGGTACTTTACGCTGACCTATTCACTCCAAAAGCAGAGCAATTCTTGCCAATTTCATAAAATTTCTTCCTGCTGCATTACCCTTCATTATCTTCTAAAAGGGAAGACACAGACTAAACGTCCTTGAGTTGGTTTCATTTGCTGTTATGTGTTAGACTAGAGATTTCTGTTTTAAAGACTTTGGAAGATTAGTTTTAATATATTCAAAGTCCACTATAGCTACTGCTGGACATTGCCCACTGAATCACCAGAGTACATTATTAGTATGGATACATTACATGATAATTACGATTAATCTTGCATACTAACCCTAGAAATAACTGATTAATGTATATTATCAATGCAGAGTAAAGCCTCATTTATACTCCCAAACGGACGCATACACGACTTGCTGTGGACATCATGGACGTCTGGTAGTTTCGTTTATACTGCCTGTTTGGAGTACGCATTCAACACAAAGCTCTTTTATTGCCATATAGATGTATATACCTGATGTATAACCAGTTGTGCGCTTTATTTTTGCCATGAAGTAAAGTATTGCATTGCACAGTAATCCTAAAGTAATTATATGCACTTGAAAGCCTGATGATAGGTACTGAAGGTGTTTTTTATAAATCTAAGTATTTCAATGTCAAATGAATACCCCCAATCAAATCTGGGTTAAAAAGGAGGACCCTGGTGGCCTTGGGGTTTAGAGTACTGCCCGTAAGCTGCGAAGTCCCCAGTTCGCATATGGTCAGCGGGCCTTTGTAACATGCCATTCCCCATCCATCTCTCTATCCCCTCACTTCTTGTCAAGTCTCTGCTATCATCGATCAAAATAAAGGAATACAATGCCAGAACTGTTTTTGGGTGAAAAGCCTGAGTCATAGTCTCACCCTGGCTACGTCACACTGCTTCCAAGAGCAAAGTGACTTTTGCATGTCATGACAAATGCGACAAACAGTACTAAAAATAGAATAGTACAAATAGGGATCTGTGAACAATTTGGGACTCCTCCAAACCAATGTTACATTCTGATTTACACCCCAAAAAATAACGTAAGTAGAATAAGAAATTAAAAAAGAATGCTGGAAAGTTTAAAATCATGCCCCTCTTTGCACCTCCCCAAAAATAAATGTGCACATTCGGCCTGATTGTCAGATTGTCTGTTGGCACTTTGTTTGAAGCATGCTGAGGCCTTAATACTTATTTACTGCATTGCATATGTAGATAATATGTGTATGAGCAAGAGAACAAGACAGAAATTGAAAAAGCCCATCTTGATACGCTTGTGTTTGACTCTCAGACTGCATTCAAAGGTGCCCCTCTCTACTGAACTGGGTATAACATGAGACTATATTAAGGCTGATAATAGCGCAGGTCTGCAGGTCTGCAGTGCTGTTGGACTTGTCTTCCTTTGCCTGTTTCCACAGATCTATAAATAGCAGTGCTGATCATGCAGCACAGCCTGCCATCACCCTGTGTGTTCTCTGCAGCTCACACACACCTACACGCTTCTCCCAATGTTTCCTCTCCTATTCTCTCCTCTCCACAATTTCACACTCATTTGCTCTGACTCCTCACTCCTCCTTCCCCCACTCTTTCTCCCTCCTCTCGTTATCTCATTTCCCTCATTAAGCCGCCCCTCATTTCCCTCCCTAACTATAATTTCTCAAGACTCCACATTATCTCTCTCTCTCTCTCATTACCCCCTGTGATACTTTCCATCCATTCTTCCACGTGTTTCCTTCTCTCTTTCTCATAAGCTGTTGACCCAGCCCGTCGCCTCTTTCTTCTTCACACTCAGAGATGGATGGATGGATGGAGGGAAACAGGAAGTGTCAGCACTGACAGTCTTTACAGCTTGCTGGACTCACTTTCACTGTAACTATGTCAGTTCTAATGATTCTTTCGAGCATGATGTGCACAGGTACATAGGTGCCAATCACCAATGGGTCCCGGAGCTCACGAGCCGCTACGGGGAAATGAGGAAAAGCTAAATAGAGGATTGAACACAGTGTCAAATAACTGAAATATTGGGAAACAAGTCATAGAGTCTACAGCCATGCTAGCAGCTCTGTGAGGCTGTAATTATAGGCACTGTGGTGCTTTGAGCTGATAGACAGAGTGCAACAAGTTATGCCCTGAAAACAAAACCCACCGGAGCAGAAAACAATCTGGGCTCAACCAATCAACCAGGGCTGGAATGCTAACAAAATGCAAGGAAAATTTGTGTGCATGCTGATATTTGCCACTAAAAACAGAGTACAGCTGAGGCTGATGGGAATGTCATTAGTTGTACGGGTATTTAGTTATAAACCAAATGGAAAGACATTAAATTGAATCTGAAAAGGTAGACTGACGACTGACGGATTGTTATTGCCATCCCTAATAGACAGATTATTTCAAAAGGCTTGCTCTGATCAAAGTGTCTTGTCCTAAAGTAATATAATTAACTGCTAAGTGCTTTCCTTGATATTTGATTCTGCAGCAACATTGAAAGTCATTTTTGACACACTTGGCCAAGATGCTTCCCAGCACAGTTCTAATGTGAGCTGCTTCACACTTGACCTTGATGTGGAGTGTTCTCCAGTGCTGGCAGCTCCCTGTGCAGCTACACTTCAGTCTGCTGGAAACTGTTCTGTTATTCTCTCTGGCCTCAATGCTACACCTGCCAGCTGACAGATGTTTCCTGGTTTCTGATTCTAAATCAATCTACTTGTTTTTTTACTTTCAGATGTACATTTTGTGTTTATTCAGTATTAACCCTGCCCTGCAAGTCGTTCAATCTGGGCAAAGATCTAGTTTGTTACCACTAACTGTACTAGTATCTCAAAATGAATGCACTATTTTTCAATGGTGGTGAAAGAGATAAGTTACAAGCGGCCAAGTCTCCTCAATGTCACCGTTTCTTTTCTGCCACACAAAGCTGTAACAGTTGTATTAGCTCACGTGACCTGAATGATGAGTTCACTCCAGATAAATACCAGTCATGTCTTCGTGGAAGTAGTCTCTGGTCCAGGGGGACGTTATCCATTAACCCTGACCCAGCACTCAGCTGTCTGCCTTCTATCCCTCCGCTCACATCGTCCCATCCCCCCATAAGTGCTGGCAAAAAATGAACCAACACATTTGTTTTCGTGTTTGATATGTACTTGGTCTCCGCTGATATGTACCGCTTCCAGGAAATAGCCACAGCCTCGCCCCCTGAGTCCAACATTGACAAAAGCTCTGATCCTGTCCCATCCACTAATGGGAATGGCAGCATTTAACCTTTAAACAGTGTTACAGACTCAGTCGGTACTGTGTGACAAAGTTTCGCTTGCTGTAGTGAGTAACTGACACATTGTCCCCTCAGGCCTCACTGTAGCTATATGCGCTCACTACTGAGGTTGTTGGATATATGCTCAATTCATCCTGACCCGTATATACACGCTTTCCTCGAGACTTCCTGCACATACCCAACGTCTGCCAAAGAGTACCAAAGATACCGCCTGAGAATGTTGGGGCTTGCTGTATTCGTTCATGTAACAGAGAAGAGATAGTCGACTCAGTGCTCATTAGCCTGCAGATTCTATTCCTGGCTACCTGTCGAGTTTGGCGAGACTCGCTGCTGCAGTTTGGATAATAGTTTAAGTACTTGAAGTGCGACAGTGTTATTGTACGTTTCACCTGTTGATTTCAATGCTTTAAAGGGGAAATCCAACAATTGTTCCTGCTCCTCTGCTGGAGGCCAGAGGCTCTAGACTACATCAGCCGCTACTAGTGTAACACAACCCCAATCTCAGACTGAACTGAGGCCTCGTAGCACTGTGGGTAATGTATATGTTCGATTGAGTGAATAATCTGCTTCTGCTGCATTGTTTTGAAGCTATCCATGCACGCCTCAGGGCCGACTGCCTCACTGCTTCCCTCGTCTCTGGCTCCTCGTTGCAGTGGTCTCACGCGCTTTGCAGTCATTCAACATCAAACCGCTCAACAGTCAAGGTGAAGACATTAATTAGCTTGTCGCACACGGACCGTCTTTTCAATATGCTTTGAAATAATGCTTTGTCAGTACTTTCAGGGCGCTGTCCAAACCGTGACATTGTTTTATTCTCTCGGCGTCCACTGTTCAATTTATTACCGTAAATTCTGTAATAGCGGCAGGCCTCAATTAGCCCACTCCTACTGCAAGGGTATCTATCAGGCTCGATGAAGCTGGGATATTAGAGACACAGGCAGTTAGGACATATTCAATCCCTCTGTTTCTTAAGGGTATTTGAATATCCAGAGTTTGCCTTGCTGAAATCGTATAATGAAACTTCATGCCCTCACAACCTACAATCACACGTCCTGAACCATAAAAGCCCTCTACCGTCTCACTTGTGTTTGTCATGGTAAAATGAATAACTTGTAAGGTTCTAATGCCGTACCTTAATGTAGACGTCTCCATACTATGGCACTTGTACGTTACTAGTACAGTTGTTTGGGACTTTTAACTTAAATACACAGTGGATTTTTAGTATGTTTTATTGTTAAATTTTAAATCAAGCAAAGGGAAGTCCTTCATGCTTAAATAGGCACGTTCATTCATGACATACACAGCAGTTATTCACCTCAGTGCAACTCATCAAGTCTGTATGCAGTATCAGCAAGTGCCCTGGTCATTGCTGACTTCATCACAAATCACAATAACCATGCTCAGTTGGCATAACGGCAACTCTCTTCCATGGTGCACCTGTTCATTCTTCTGACTGGAAATCCGTGGACTTTTGAAGGAGATCCGGTTTGTAGTTCTCAGACTGCGGACTCCATCTGCTCCAGATTTGATGTAATCTGAATCGTGTGAGACTCTCATTACTGGGGCCAGCAATGGAAACACAAACGGCTCTCTCTCATGTGTAAATCAGTCATCAGCATCCCGCAATGTGAGCATTCCGCTTCAAGATTCATGCGATAGCATCACTCAGTTAGCTGCCACTCAAGTCATCATCACAACCTTTCACGTGACAGGCAGTGAAAGTGCTCGCTCTGTGCCTTACTCAGATTATTTACATATGCATATGCTTCACAGCTACCTCACTGCTCACTGTCCTCTCCGATAACCTGTTTTTCTGGTCATAGCTCACCTCGACATTACATTCACGTCTTTCTGGTCACACTAATCATTCAGATTCATATTTATTCTATTTTATAAGTATTCATTACTAGCCGCCTTAGTGTGTGGCTGATGTTGTTTTCACCTTTTGCGTCATAATATAAAAAATGTCGTCCTGGAGGCAACTTCTGTAGCAGAACTACCACAGAAGCGGTCTTTAGTACTTTGCCACTTGCTTGTCTGCCTGACTGTCTGGCTGTCTGTCTGTGGTCAGATTTGCAACAGCAATAGTGTCACAATAGATGCAGGCACAAATCTTTTTCAGGAAGAAGGCTGGGGTGCCCAGATATCTCACATGGTTGGACGGACACCCAATGCACCAAGGGTGAGTCTTACCACAGCGGCCCAGGTTCAAATCCAATCAGGGCCCTTTGCTGCATGTCATCCCCTCTTTCTCTCCCCTTTCCTTTCCTGTCTATCACTCTTCACTCTCTCATCTTAGAAAAGACTGAGTTCGAAAATAGGTGCAGTCCGAGCAAGGCCGTCAAAAGTAGCTGGATAAGAAGTGGTGAATGGGCCATTAGTCCAGCACACTTAACACCCAGGCCTGATTGGCGTCGTAGCGGTGTGATTCCATCGCAAGATAGCCTCCTGTTTATGTATTTTGCTGAAGCCTCCTATTCGGCGTACTCTGGTAGGTAGGTCACTGTCAATGCATCATGGTCCAACGCAACCTCATACACTGCATCATGGTCTAATGTGTCTCATACTGGTAACTTTATTCTGTCATGTGGTATCGCATTCATTGCAGCAGCGGGGATCTGTTAATCATCTAAATTGCTCCGTAATCATGCCTGCCCACACTATATGCAAGGTGGTGGCATTTTGGCTCAATGGCTATTTTGCTCCTCACTGTTGCCTTTTTACTGGTTATTTCCTGTCATCGATAACTCATGAGATCTGATTATTATATTCATTCATTCATTATCCAAACCGCTTATCCTGTTCAGGGTCGCGGGGCACTGGAGCTGATCCCAGCTGACATTGGGCGAAGGCAGGATACACCCTGGACAGGTCGCCAGTTTATTGCAGGGCACATAGAGACAGACAAACATTCACTCTCACATTCACACCTACGGGCAATTTCAAGTCTCCAAATAACCTAAGCTGCATGTCTTTGGACTGTGGGAGGAAGCCGGAGAACCCGGAGGGAACCCACGCTGCAACGGGAAGAACGTGCAAACTCCACACAGAAGGACCACCCGGGTTCCTCTTGCTGTGAGGTGACAGTGCTAGCCACTACACCACCGTGCAGCCCTGATTATTATATAATCCATATAATTCAGCTATAGTTACTGATTTCCACGTGTTCAGCTAATTCACATCCAGGTGTTCTACTATTACTACATTTATTTTGCCAATGTCTTAAATCTATTTATGTTGCTAATAATAATGTTGATAATTATGTGTATTCTGCAATTGTTCCATTTTCGTCATATTCTACTAATTGCCCATATTCATTGTTTTCTGATTTGTCTGTTACGGTATATCATGGTATCTGGTAAGTAGCGTCCTATCCATTCTATTTTTACAAGTAGTTCATATTCTTGTATTCTCATAAATGTCGGCATAGGCTGCTACATTTTCACTGCTTCTGTAATTGCTGACAATCATCGTATTCTGATAAGTGGCATCATATGCATTGTATATCTAAGTGGTGTCAGATCCATTGCATTGCTAATTCTCAGGTCACTGTGGACCTCTTTTGGTTAAATCTATTCTCTGCTGAATTTCAGGTCTTCAATGTCTTATGAGTGATGAATGATTCATTAAAAGTGGTAGTTTACGGAGACTTACTGCTTAGCCAAATCTATACAATGCCTGTCATTCCAGTAGACTAGCAATGTTGTCTAAGCTCAAACTGTTGCTATTCAGGTGACTGCTGACCAATAGCCATTGCTGGCTAAAGCCTATACATTGCAAGCAGAGCATTGCTGCAGTTTATTTTTTTATTTTTAAGGGGGGGGACATATCTTGCTGCAGTTAAGGGCAGACGCCCCTTAATTACACATCTCCCTGTAGAGTCAAAGCGTCAAATACTTTATCATCACATATCTGTTAATAAACAATTATATTTTCTTCATCTGACTTGTCTCTCCTGATTGAAATATACCACAAACTTTTGTTTTTCTTTTGTAGCGGGTTCTGCTGAGACTGTAGCTGCCATTTCATCATGTAAATGCTCAACTTTTTATTCATAAGCAGCAATTCAATTAAATAATTCGAGTGTTTAAATCATCACTTCTATTACATCTCCCCGTGATCCTCATTTGTTTGTATCTGCAGCCTGTTTCTCTATTCATCCGGTTAGGATTTTGGTTCTGCAAAAACCAGCTATCCCCCGATGGGAATCATTAAACATTCATCCAGTCTAATCCAATCCATCGAGTGTCGCTCTCTGTCACCCTTTCCCTTCTGTTTCTGTCTTTCACCCCCTTTTTCTTGTCTGCATCCATCCCCTCTACCTTCCATCATTCTTCTGTGATTTGTTTGCCTGTCTTCCCGCTCCCCACCACACTGCTCCATCTCTCATTATTATCCTTCCCTTTCTCTCTCACACACGCCTCCTGTTTTATTTGGCCATGCACTTAAGGGAATCACTTTCTCAGGCCATTTATTCCTTCTCACCATTCCCTGGACACTATACCACCACCCTCCCCACCCCCACCTCACACAAACACATACGGATGCTTTTTAGAAAATGCTCCTATAGAGCACAGCAGTATGAGGACATCAGGTTTAAGATGGTTACTGTTTAAATCCTGGATTTAAATGTATACGTGATAATATTTGTTTCAAAGTTTGTTTAAATGCTGTCTGCTGAATTTCTAGTTTTACTGTCACATGTTGTACCTTGTGTTTATTATAGCTTTTTTTAGATTTAGTCTTAGGCCTGAATTCAGAAGTTCATGAATGCCTTCAAGCTATAAATGTACTTGTTAGACAACTAGTTCATTTCAAGCAGACTGACTGGATCGATCTGTACTTTGACACATCTGTAAATGTACATTTGCATTCTGTGCAGCCTTGTTTACACTTGCATGTATGCCGTACATTTTATTAACCAGTACATGTTGCAAATAGAGTATATTTAGCTGCATGGAGCCATTCAAAATCGACAATACCCGACTCTCACATTTTTGATGGACAATTATTTTGTACATGCTTTTGTAAGGCAAGCATTTCCAACACTTCAATTTAACAAATGTTAAGCAAGCGGTTATCCAATTTAGCTGGCCGGCTACTGACTTTTAATTTAAAGGCTAAACCCCCATATGCAAACAATGTCCCATTGTTGTGAGATGCTAGCAATTAATAATGTTACATGTCTTTTGAAACCCATTAAGCTTGAGTTAATGTAAATTAAAAAGTAATATAACATTATTAAATATCTTATTGTTATTTCAATTTCTGGTAGCTGGCAGCTAGCCACCAGGCTTTCTGAGAGCTGGCAGTACACTGCAGGCGTGCAAGGTCACCAGGAAGGTGATAGCGTGCAGGAAGACAAATGTGCAGGCATCCAATGACAAGAAGGGGAACTGGATTACATGATATTATTCTTTTTTTGTCAACAATGTTGTATAAAGCCACAATATAAGTCACAGCTACTGTGCGTCTCGTTTTTGTCATGAGGGAAAAAGGGTTCCAGAGCAGTTACGAAAAACTCTTTTCGTAACTGCTCTGCCATGTCAAGGGACATTATTTTTACTGTACAATAAGAAATCAGATCTTAGACTGACATCCATTGATCCATTTCTGTCAAAAATGTCATTACAAATGTCATTCTATTAGACAGTTGTGTGAGATTGTCAGAATAAGCCTATATTAATTCATGAGTTATGGTCAAAAATGAGTCACAGTGACCACCAAATTCTAATTTCTTCATCCTTGATTCCAAATGGTCGTGCCAAAGTTGAAAAAATTTGCTCCAGGAGTTCTTGAGATATCGCGTTCACGATGGCTGTCGCCAGCATCGGGGCATAAAAATACAATGCTGGCAGTGAGTGACATATAAACTAACATAGAAACATGCTCATGTTTGGTATGATCATTTGCAACTTGGTTGGTTGGTGGTGATTGATATTTTATATCCTGCTGATGTCAATCCGCTGCAGATGCAGACATGACCTTGGTGTTCTGAACCAATAGGGTGATCCATTGACTCCATTTAAAGATTGCTGTGCTCAATTCAAAGTTTATTTTTCTTCATTAAGTATGTACTTATATCAGGCTCAATGCACCAGCTATGTAAAGGTATGTGTATTTTTCCCAAAACGTTTTTGGGACATTTGGTTCGGTATGCGACTTCCTTGGTTTGGTACGCCCACTGAGCCAAACAAATATTGTCAAAATAGTCTATTTATGTCTAATATTCGCACCCATGGAACAAAAATGATAGAGCGCAAATTCAACCCGGAAGGTTTTGGCAGTGCACCAGTCGTAGCATGCTAGTGGGCTTAGCCTGGTTAGTCAAGCTCAATGGACGATTTGCGTCAAAATGTATGCGGACATTGTTCAATTGAAGTTATGTGTGTTTATTTACTATGGCATCACCCAAATATGTAGTAAATGGCAGAATTAGACAAAAACAGACTGGACACCAAGTCCTTCTCCTCACAGCGTTCAGGTAGCCTCCCACTGCAGATTCAGACCTTGCCAAAGTAACTAACGCTATAGTGTTTATCACTGTGAATATGTGACTACTTGAACGTAGAAAATACAGAATTAGAGCATATGGTCAAAAACTTACTAGTGGTCATACATTTTACAGGCATTGGACAGTTACAAGGCTGAATAAAATTGAAGGGTTTCCCTCAGCATTTCCTCAATAAAGATTTCAGTTTCTGTGTGTTGCCCTTTGTTTGGTATTGCTGTTTTCATCTACCTAATCCTGTGAGGCAAGTTGGCCTAAAGTGACCTCAGCCTTCCTTGTCTACCTCCTTCCCCCATCTTCAGTCAGCAATTAATTATCTGACCTAACCAAGCACACAAGCCCTGATTCATTTTTCTCCTTCCTGCTAAACCTCCCCCATCACCTCATTCATCCCCACGCCTGCCTGCCTGTAATTGTTGATTGTCCTTTCCAGTTTATGCCTGCAGCAAACTCACATAGACACCCACACAAACACACACAAACACACACGTACACACGTATACACACACACGCACACACTGAATCTTTATCTTTTTATAGCTCTGTCTTGTTAGGCAGTGAAAGCAGATTTCTCCCCAGTGAACAGTAAGCCTCTCCTGCAGCCAAACTCCTCTGTGTTATATAACAAGGGACTTAAAAGTATGCTACAAAAGTACGAACAGTTCATTTAAACTCCAGTCTTAATGTTGATGTTCTCTAAGGAGAAACTACATGAATGTGAATGTTATGGTTGTTTTTGCTGTTTGTGACAGTTATGAAACCACCAAGAGGAAGCTGTGGTGTTGGTCAAACCCAAAAGTGCGTGGCCTATTCTCATCTGCTGGACAGAAGTGAATAAGCACCTACAACGCAACAAAAGCCAAGAGTGCACATGAATACAGTATGTTCTGGTGTTTCATAAGGCTAGATCCTAGAGATCCACAAAAGCTACTCCAAATTTGTGGTCCTGTACAGACAGAGCTACAGCATAGCGCTAAACGTTCTTAAGAGTAACTTCAAACCCCTTGAAAGTGTTCTTTTTGCTGGCCCCCAGTGGTTTAACATCTGACCTTACTGCAGTACAGGGTTAGGGTTAGGGTTACAGGTGCAGTCTATGACCCTGTGACACTACTGTTGGGTGTGGTTACAGGTGCAACAAAGCATGAGCAATTCTGAGCTCTGTATCTTCACTGCTACACTGCTGCCTGCTTTCAGAAACGTTACGCCCTTCAGCTGTCTTGCATTTAGTTGTTCATACATTTTGAAGTCTTTGTTGTGTCTCTCAGTCTCAAGGAGGAGTTGTGACCTCAGTTACATTCAAGCTTGTCAAGCTTGTTTGTCAAGCTTGCTCATTGTTGTCCCAGAGCAATTGGCAGGCAAACACCGCCAAACTAAAATGTGTATTGCAATAGTTGGAAAAAATAAGAAAATTGTAAACTCCTTTTCAGCTGTATGTCTCATCTTTTGTATGTGGGTTTTAAAAATGGAGTCAGACAGTCAAGCAGTAATGGATTTTCTTGATTCTTGACTAACCAGCACAACGGTCTAGAAAAAAATGGAAGAATTGGGGTCAAAGTAGAAGGATTTAAGATTTTAAGTCGTATACAAAGAGGTCTAAGACTCTGTGTATTTAGTGCACATATAGACAATTCGTTATTAGACTATAAGGCTTTTTGGTCTTATAGATATAAAATGATGTCATCAGCGTATTGATATACTTTGTGCTCATTTACAGCAGCATTTAAAACATATGATTAACATTATGATGGATAGCACCAATGGTTTTGAGACAAAATCAAGGAGAAGTGCGGATAATGGACGTCCTTGGATCCACCTAAACTCTTTTTGTTGCAAATACAAACCCCTTGAAACTGTTGGTGCATGAGTAATGTTGAACTGTGACATGCAGTGTTGTGTTTGAAACATATGGACAGTATATAATTTTGTTCACTGATATATAGCTAAATACACAACTTCCCTATGACATCTTTAACCTCGTTTGGCAAGCATGGGTTTGAGAATGAGCAAATGAATCCAGCTGCTGTTCTTTTTGCAGCCCCATATCAAGGCCACATATGTGATACCGAAAAGACCACGTCTCGAGAGTCCAACAGAAACTGCTGCCTTTACTCAAAGAGTTAATTAAGTGACTTCCGTATCTTTTCTCTCACTGCCCTCCCCTCCTCCTCCCACATCGATCCGCCTCTCCACCCCACCCCCTTGGGAAAGATGGCGGGGGAGTGTAGATTATAGCTTATCCCTGCTCTGCTCGACTCTGCACTGCCTCGCTCTGACAGCAAAGCCCTTTCACCTACATTCACTGAGAGCCTGCCTGCCTAGTCACACACACACACATGAGCAGACACACACAGTCTGCCTGCCTGATCTTGTCATGCAGTGCAGCAGTGCACTGCAGTCTGACATGGCTCCCTACAGGAGGGAAGTATTTACCATCTGTCTACATTTGCATCTTCTCTCTCTCGCTCTCTTTCTTTCTTTCCTCATTTACCCGTTGTCTTCCTTTCTCTCCTTCAGCTCTTCCTCTCTCTGCAATAGATACAGGCAGGAGGAGTAAAAGACAGCAGAGAAGCAGAGAGAGACGGAGGAAATGCTGTCGGAGAGAGCATGATGAAATAAAAGGAGAGGAGTTGTGTGCATAAGCAAAATGGTGATTGTTTACCTTAATGTTATATAATATATAATTGGTGTGTGTATATATATATATATATATATATATATATATATATATATATATATATTAATCAATTTAATAGAATTATAAAATTAAATAGAATTATAAAATTGTATTAATTGGTCAAATGCAAAGCCTCAATATATCATATATTGACTCAACCCAACAAACAAGTTGTCCCTTTGGAGCCTCTTTGCAAATGAGCAGTAGGATGCATCATCTCTGTAAGATTAATGAGAACCAGACGAGTGATGTTGCAACATTGGACTTTTCAGAAAGAAAATGTGATAATAATTACAGAGGTTCAAACATCTCCAAACTAAATTTGTCACAACTTCTGTTCCAGTAAGTGTTGAAGCCAACTCAGCGGTGGGACTTTAAAGTTTCTCTATACCATATTTAGAGCATTAATATAGCAGCAAACAACTATTTGCTATGTTTATTATTATATTTATTGTTGAGTAATGTACCTGAGCAGAGAATGAAAGGGCTATCCCTCTGTGTGTGTTGTAATCCAAGCGTCTCTGTGCTTCGTTGACATACAGCCGGGCCGACCGCTCTGCACGTCACTTCACACGTCACTTTTGCCTTTGTTTGCACTGTTAGCACTGTTAGCGCTGTTAGCTGCAAGCCGGCTTTTATTGTGAAGAACATAGGAAATTAAATTTGTTTATCTAGCGTTTTACATCCAGTTATTTACACACACATTAAAATGGAAGAATCAAAAGTATTCCAACCTTAATGAACAATAACACCGAGTCCTTGTAATACATGTGTCACCTTGCTTTTCAATGATCATTTTCACCCGCGTGAACACAAAGCAATCATTTTGAGTTTGTGGAGAATATGAAAGCTTCACTGCAGTGCCTCTGCTAATTAGATTCTATGCACGTTCTTTGTGCTCTTCTTTCTTATTTTGAATGATGAAAGTCAGTGTGTAATTTCTACCACAGGGAGCCTCGTCTCTGGTGTGCTGTTGTGCAGATCAGAGTCTGCACAGGCCTCTGACGTTTCTCAGTCTTTCTTGAGGTATTTGGAGTGTGTATAGCTACAGTGAACTAGATCCATTGACCTATATAGCACTGGTTCTCCCCAGGTGCCTGTAGCACAACAAATAATACATCAGTTGATTGTATTGATTAAAACGCCCTTGACAGAATTGCCTTCAAGTTAGACAAAAATAACCCGTAATAATACAGAATTCAACAACTAAAACTGGTCATTTCATCGGACAATACAAAACTTAAAGAACAGACAACACACTAGCTATTTTGCTGTGCATGAACCATTCCAGCCGAGGAAAAAATTATGTTTTTTCCTTTGGGTGACATCCAAGAAAAGGTAATTACTTTCAAAGGGGTTCACCCCTGCCAGAACATGAATATGCTCAGAAAATGTCATGGCATGCTACCTTTTTAGATTATGAGATATTTTGTCTGGAATGTCGACATATTGACCTCAGATTGGTGCTGAGAAAGGGTTCATCCTCTTTGGAGCATGAATATGCTCCTTTAATTTAAAGTCAACCTGCCTAAAAGACACTGTTATACCTCATTTAAGTGTAGCATATCTAGCTCTTGAACAATATTAAGATGGTGGTTAACATCAAAAACATTAAGCATCCTCTGGGGAACAGCAAATGTAGTACTCTGGACAGTTGCTGTTGGCATATCTTGCCCTGGATCTAATTTGTAGAATCACTGACAAATACAGCCTCTGCAAACATTTATTAAGTATGGCCCAAAGTCTGCAATATGTATGAACAGGTTGAACAATTAATATAAGCAAATAGGTAAGTGCTGGGAGAAACTACCTGTTGTAGCTTGTCAGGTTCCAGACCCTGCACACATATAACCAAGTAGGGTGGTGCAATTAGTAAAAAGAATCACCCTTTCTTGTTAGCTCTGTATTCATTAGAGTGCCTCAGGTTCAGCTGAGACTGAAATTAGACCGGGCTGTTTTGGCCATCCTCCACATCTCGCTGGCTCACACACATACACACACACAATTATTTAATCCTGCTAAAGCTTCTTGTCAGCAACTCAGCATATAGTGTGACCGCTTAGTCGCTTCCAACTCATGTCTGTTATCACGCTCATTCACTCTCAAACTTGCGATTGCAAATATGCAAACTGGCATCTTATCAATATACTAATGAGAGCACATTGCACAAACTAAAGACTATAAACAGAAAGATCACATTACTAAGCTCTTCATGCATGCAAATTCAATTTTGTAGAAGTTGAAGGATTGCTAAAAAATATATTTGAAAGTGAGTGTCAGCTATGGAATGCCACTTCATTCAATATTAAATAAGTAGATCCATAAAATAAAGTAATTATGGCTAATAAAATCCTGAAATAAAGTGTTCTGTTCCTGCCGCAACTGATGGTCAGCGGCAATTTCGGTAGCCCAACCATTTAACTTTAAAATGTAAAAAATGTCACTCCCCTAGACATGCTCTTACTGTTTTGGCTCTCCATACGATATTCAGAGCATTACTATAGTAACAAACAATTATTTGCTATGTAAAGATTTACTGGAGTAATGTCTACCTGAGCAGAGAAAGCTTAGCTACCCCCAAGTAAACACTGTTAGCTCTGCCAGCACTGTTGCTGTTGTTTGCATTGTTAGCATTGTTAGCATTGTTAGCGCTCTTAGTTTTAAAGAAGTCAGGTGATGTAGTTTAAAGAGCGACCAAGTACACAAAGGCAAGGGGTCAGGGTGGGTCAACAAACAGAGGACTTTCACCCATGAGGCGGCTGTTCTTGTCCCGTGTGAAACCAAAAGTCAATGTTGACTTATTGTACCGTACTTTTTTTTAAAAACATACTTATTTTCAGCAAAACCACAATCTTTTTTCCAAACCTAACCAAGCAGTTTTGTAGCCTAAACACGTTCTGCACTGCAGGGGCTTGCATATGGGCACTGATTGCTTGTGTTCTGGACATCGGTAGCAGAACGCACAAAACTTTTCGTCGGATATTACACAACACATCTTTGTGTGAGAATACATTGCTCTGAGCATTACTTATCAAAGGGATGTTTAATACTGTATCATGCGCTCAAATAACAATAAGGAGAGGATGGAGACAGATGTGGAGCTCTGTGATAAGCCTCTTATTGGCTTACAGTTGTATTCCGCCTCCTTCCTGTCTCCCTTTCTTTCCCTGCTAATTACAACAGCAAAAGGAGGTCAAACCAACAAGCTCCAATCTCATGATGGAAAGGTTTTGCAAAACTGTTAATTGCGAAATAATATGTGCTAAATGTTCTGACATTACATATTCAGACTGGTTTTACAAATTCAAACCATCGAGAAACATCTTAATGCAAAGTGCCACAGCGATCCAAGGTCCACTTATATGATAAATGATTTCATATACATTTCAAGGCTTTAACTGTAGTAACATGATCCATGTATCAGGGCTGTTCATGCAACTATTTCTGGAATTACCCTGGAGCAGGAGAAACTACTGTATACATGTCTTTCATCCTTTTGATTGTCCTAGAAATAGCAGCCTCATTCACAGCAAAGGTTGCTATAGTGTTGCCAAGGAAACTCAGGATATGTCTGTTATTGGCTCAGCTGTATCCAGGCAGCCTACATTACCACAGACACACACATATACAGAAACATAATAGTGCCCTCCCTCTTGCACAAACACTGTGCATATGCTCTGGGGGTGCAGCAAAATCGACAGAATTCACAGGTCGATTCAATTTGTACTGCTAGCATCACATATTGAATACATTTTACATGTTACTTCTTGTTGACACAATAATAAATAACTATGAATGCATACCTTTTATTTCCATTTTTAAGTTATAGTGTTATAAAAAGTATAATGTTTAGGCTTTCAGAATTATAAATGTAGTTTACAGCTGGAATAAAATCAAATGTGGGGACAAACACAGGGACCCATCTCATCATATTTGACCCTAGCACGAGATGAATACATTTATATTGTGTATTGAAGTGAGAGTCATCATAAAAGTCTAACATGCACAAATGTGTGCTCTTTGGTGGTGCTCAAATAAAAGAGCATGGGCCATTTATTGTGTACCCTGCTGTTAGACTCACATCTGTCGTGCTTTAGAGGGAGTGTCTCTTCTATCACATTTATTACATTTAAAAATATATCTGACCAAATGTGCTTTGTGCTAAATGCTAACACCAGCATGCTATCGTGCTCATAATGACAATGTTAAAATGCCGATGTTGAGCAAGGATAATACAATGGTCACCATCTCAGTTTCAGGGTGTTAGCATGCTAACATTTGCTAATTAGCACTAAAACTAAATGGCATTCGCTTTGCAGGTATTTGGTCGTAAACAGAAATTTCGGATGCATTTAAATTTTGACCTGCCGATTGGTGTTTTAGGAAAAGCCATCAAAGTTATTACACGGATGTCTGTACCAAATTAGTTGTCCAGATATTTCACTCAGAACTACAAACGTCATCCTGTGTAATGTGTAACATTGTTCTTTCGTTATTTGAATCCACTGCTTTGAATGATCTCATCGTGTAGCAGCCTATGAACATAAAACAAAACTTGGATACCTGGAGGACACAGTTTGAAGCCATGAACAGAGAGGATTTTCTTCACCCGCAGAGCTGAGGCAGAAGTGGGGTCTGTTGATCTTGGGAGAGATGGTGTGACATTTGTCTTTCTGTGGAGAGCAAAGGCCAAACAAACTGAGTCAAAACTGAAGAGAGAAACGATATTTTTCCATATTATCTGCTTTTCTTTTCTCAGCTCTCTTGTGTATATTAACTAGAAAACATGATATCATAATTATTGTGCCCTTTCCGCTGAATGTCCCATATCTTAAATCCATCCTTGATTCCTGTTTTCTTTAGAAATGTTTCTAGTTGCATCAAGACTAACCAGGGCAACGATATTTTTTTGGTTGGCCACAAGTTCACTGTCTGTTGTTTTTTCAGCGTTTTGTTAAAAATAAATTTAAAAATTTAAAAAAGGAACAGAATGGTTGCATCCAGAGGAATCCTTAACTGGCCGTCCTGGGTTTAAAGCATCACAGACAATCCCATTCAAGTGCCAAATGTAAACCTCTCTTTATCATTTCCCCTCAGAGACGAATCTAAAACCCCAGTGCTTGGTGAATGATGAGCTGTTATGTAAAATAATCTGCACCTCTCTGGAGATCCTTGGGTTTGTGATGAAACCAAAGTATCTTTGCCTGGATAATCTCGCCCCATCGCATTACTACTGTAATGCAATGTTAGGACGCTGCAGAGGGGACAGGGGGGCTTGTGAGAGAGACAACGAGGAAGAAGGGGATGAAATGAAAGAGGGCAGGGTGGATGGAGTGGAGGGAAATGTTAATTTAGTCAAAGCTAAATTCATGCAGACAGGGAATGTGGGGTATGTTTGTCAGTAACACCTATTCAACCTACACACACACACACACACGCACACAGTACTAAAAAGCTGTCAGTGTATACACAAAGGGATTCTCTTGTCAAAGAGAAGGCGCTGTTGAAACACCCGAGGAGATTTCTCCTAATCTGCCCTTACAGATTTCAAATATTTTCTTTGTGTGTGTACGTGTGTGTGTGTGTGTTTTGTGTGTGTATTCATGAAGAGGCAGCAGAAAGTGCCATGGGAAAGACCTTGTCGCTTCCAGTTTGATGCTGATATTTCACATCAGTCTGTCCATGTGTGTGTATGTGAGGATGTTTTTGGCTGTATTTGTGGTTATCAGAGAGCGGGAAGACGTGTGTGTGTGTGTGTAAATACTTTGATCTCTAGAGCTCCCTGGAGTTAAGCTCTTCTCTGCCTGAAAACAGCCTCTTTACATAGAGCTGAGAAAGAGAGGGGGTGAGAGGGGAACGAGTGGTGTAACAGTTTAAAAAAAAAAAAAAAGAAGCAAAGCCAAGAGGGAGGTCATAGGACAGTGTTACACTCATAACTCCCACAGCTGGTGACAATTCAGAGTTTTGGACCTCACCTGAGACCTCTGGTCTACATTCCCTGCTTTTAGTTTAGTTTTCCGTTTAAACTAAACCAATTTAGAGTAAGTTACACACTCACTGAGTTAGGTATTTGTAGAGACTACTAAAACGAGCAGTGGAGAAGTAACGTGACAGACAGAGTAAATGAGTCATTTAACAACTTAATGCTTCATCCAGACACTCCTGTCGCAGGAAAGTACAATGCTATTGCCAGATGAGAGACCACTTTGTTCGGCTTATTTTCTGTGCAGGGATAATCATAACAGAGCCATTTAAATACTTTTAATGTAACATTTGACCCACATAATCTGTTGTACAGTGTGAAATATAGTTATCCACTGAGGGTAGCATGCTTTTATTGCTTTTGATGGAGATATTCATTTACTTGTCAGTCAGCTTACACAATGAAACAAAAATGACTGCTCTTTCCCAGGCATGCCTTGGCATTCTGAGTCTCACTTTCTTCCACTGATTTTGAGACCGGGCATTTTGACTGAGGGTGTGTTCACACCAAGCATGTTGGAGCAGATTTATATGACTGGTGACTGTGTTTTATGAGTTTGATTTGCTTGGCTAAGTGGAAATAATGGCAATTGAAGTTGGGTGGCACCGAGGACTGCAAGACTGAGAATGAATGTCTCTGTTCATTTCCGAGACAGTGTGGTTTGTTGAAAGTGTTAGGACGGGTTTGGGTGAAATTATACAGACATACAAGGGTTTAAGGAGACGGATGTTGATATCTGATACTCAGGGATTTGTCATGCTTGGAAAGCCTGGCGTTGCAAAACCAACTGAGGGCAGACCACAGTCTGGACTGATGATAATAATCAGCTATTTCTTCCTATCTTTCTACCTTTTGAGAATACAAGGGAGGCAAAATCATCCTGACATTTTTGTTTATCAGGGTTTTTTGGTTTAAATCTCATTGGAAAGTGAGAAGCTAACTGAATTAAATTACATTTTTCCAACGAGCAAAGAAAACAAAGAGTAGATGCGACTTGTTGTACCCTGAGAACTGGAAACTGGTCTGAAATAACTCTGATGGCCTTGGTTTTTAAACAGATTCAGAGTACCATGTGTACTGTATAAATGAGCCCCTGCTCTCTGCTCACGTTGTCTGTTGGAAGTAGTCCGGCAAGTTGAAAAGAAAAAAGAAAAAAAATAATCCATGTGCAGCAGCCCACAAGAACCACAAATCATAATGCCTGAAAAGAAGCAGCTGAAGTTTGTTTCCCCCAAATGAGCCACTTCTTTTTAAAGTAAGGGTTTTCTTGAAATTCCATCCAATCCAGATTCAGTACAAGGTGCTCGCTAAGGAGAACCATCTGTGACAAAGGAATGTGTGGCTTGGAGAACAGGGTAATTTTTTCCTTTTTCCTTGAGAGGGTTTTATGGCAGCTCGTGTTCTGCCAAACATTCCTGCCTGTGTGATTTCTAGCAAAAACATTTCCCCGGCCCGTTGGCATTTAAAGACACCTCTGTCTCTACCTGTTTCCAACTGGTTTAGCTTTTTTCATGGCAGACATTGCATAACAAACCTGTGGATCAACTCATAGGTGAGCCATTACACGAAACACCCACACTTTCTCCCTATATTAAGGCCAAGGAGGTCAAGCTTTACTTGTGCACCATGGATACAGAAAAACAAAGAAGTTGAACTGTTCATAGTTGTACTGTGCGTGCAACTATGAGGAGAATATAGGCCTACCTGTTCACTTAATTTCACAGGGTACAAACACGTCTGACTTTTTTAAGAAATCCGAGTTAGCAACAACAAGCTAATTCAGCGAGGTGACGTCGACTCTCAAGAGGATGCTACGTCCCGTAAGGCAAGGGCCAAGAGACCGAGCTCGGTAGTTGAGCCAGCACTACCGCTAGCAAGCTAATCTGCTAGCATGTGTACTGCCAGCTAGCAGACCACTTAGCTGTGTAAGCCATTATTAGTGTTATCTTAGACCACACTGGCAGTGAGTTTGAAGTAGAGGACTGCATTGGGATTGGGATCCCGCAGGACCCAACGCAAATCTCACAGGAGCGGACAGTTTTAACTTTGCTGCAGGGTGGGGGGGATGGGCAGTCAGAAAATAAACTGCGCGTCCCGAGATTTAGGTAACGCTAACCAAAAGGATGGAGTCAATAAGTGAAGTGAACCGCTCGCCAGCTGCACAATCCTGTTCTGGGTTTGTGTCTATCAGTAGAACTCTTCTGTTCAAAACAACATAATTAAAGGAAAATTGGATGTAAAAGTCCAACTTCTACTGTTTCCTTAGTGCTGTTAACCGCATCTCACTGTCCTTTTCCTAGAGTGGGGAGCTGGTCAAACAGCCAGGAGGTTGGGGAGTGAGAACCGAGGCGGAGCTCATCAGCAGTCTGGCAAGCTAGACCAGCTAGAGAGCTCCGACCTGGCAATACTAACTAACTGCCTTGTGGATCTGTTTATGAAAAGGGACATATGGCTGTCACAAGGCAAAGGGCCAATTTATTGCTGATATAAAATATTAATCAGAGCGGCTTTTGAAAAATCACATTATCATGAAATGAATGGAAATGAGGAACATCACCTTCAATGAGAGGGTGACAAAAAATACTTCAGCCTTCAGTAAGTACAGTACTTAGTAGGCTGATGATGGTTTGCAGTGCATCATAAAATTCATGCTAAATAGGCCACTGAAACAAAGCTTGATCATTTGATAATACACTCATAAATGCTGTGTAATTGCTCCCCCTTCCCTCTGTCCTCCAGGAAACACACACATGCACACACATCCTGTGTGTTGCTCAGTTCTTCCAGTTGGTCTTTCTGGGCCTATGTAGGTCACTACTCATGCCATCTGGGCTATCACTGCCCTGGCTGAGGTATCCGTTACTTGGCACTCTGTACATGTGAGTGTAAGATGATATGCTTGTAGGTAGGTGTAGGCCTATTTCTGTGGCAGTATGTATGACTTGATGCTGTTGTGTCTGAATAGCTGGAGACCTCCAGTTTCTTAAGGACTGCTGTCTTCTTATTGTCACAGATAATAATTTTCCCATTAAGGCCATGTTCAAACATTAGCACTGCATGAAAACTGCCCAAAACAATACAAGGTTGTCCAGCAAAAAAAATCAAATCTGCTTTTGCTGCAACCAGGCGGCAACCTCCGATTCTGCCGAGTGAAGCCGATGCGGAAGTGTCTTAAAACTTGCATTCTCTACTGACCAGCAGGGGGCGACACCTCCGGTTGCAAAAAGACGTCCGATTGTATAGAAGTATTAGAAAATCTAAATGTTTATATTCAAAGCTAATCAAAGCTTAGAAAAAAAAGACATTTAAAAGAGCCCTAGCCTACAGTGAGCCGGCCTGTACCTGTTGCTGACACAATGTCTGTATTGTATACATAGGCTTCACTGTGGATGTTTAGACAGTAATTATGTGACTTGTTGTTGGTGCCGCTAAACTGAAATCAAGAGTGATTGTTGATTGCGTGCAAATTAAGCGTGGCTGATGTTATTGCAGAGGGGGTAGGGCAATAGTTGAATAGTGATGATGCTTGGGGGAGTGGGGGAGGGCCTTCAAAAAGTCAAAGCCCCGGGGCCCGGAGTACTTTGATACGGCCTTGGAGTTTGCACAGAAAGCTGCCGGGGCTAAAGAACAGAGCTGCTGCAAAATGTGTGCTCTCACGAGGTGTTTCTGCTCGAGGTATACTGATTAAAGCGGCTGATACTGACCTCTTTTAAAAGATTACATCATCTGTCAAATCGGTGTCCTCTTCTTCTGGCATGTATAATATGATTTTCTTTTCATTTTCAACTGCAGAGGTAATAGTGGAAGTGCCAGTAATCTTATTCATAAGCGTCTTCCGGCTGACGGGAATAAATGCTTGAGAGAAGCTGAACCCTTATATTTGTTATCCAGCTGAATAACGAAACAGCCCAATTTGAATTAATCAAAAATATTTCCCAGTATCATCTGTGAGCAGCTTATATTATTGGACCTTCATATCTGCTATACACACCGTTGACTGGTTTTCATGTTGTGGCTTTTGCAGTAGTCAATGCCATTCCCAACAACTTGTACATATCACTGGTTGTACTGCGACAGGAAAGCAAACAGCTACAAGTCAGCTTCACTTGGCCGTGAAATTACCTTAATTTCGTCCACTGTGCAGCCTACAGCGCGCGCACACACACACACACACACACACACATAGAGACAGACACAGGCACATCATCATCTTCCCAGCCACTGCTGAATTAACACACACTATCTCACCAGTGTTTTGTGTGTGAGGGAGGTTGATTGGGACTGTGTTTGCTTTTATTATTTTACACGTCTGCTGACATTACTTTATGGTTTTGGGTTAGCCGTCACACTAGAGGTTTGTGGGAATGTGTCTGGCATTGTCCAAGTCTTTGTGGCTTTTAAAACCAAACCATGTATTCATCTTTACCTTTTACTCAATCATCCACTTTGTCAACAAGTGCAGTATTCAGCTGTTTCATGTGATCAAATAGTTATCCGTGTGTTTCCATCCACCTGTTTTTTAAAATGCCAAAAATTCTTGAAATATCTTGAAAATCTATTTAAATTTGCAATACATATTTTTGGAAACCTGGCTAACGCTGGACCTCTCTTTAGTATAATGTGGCACAAAACCAAAACTAAATGTGTACAAACTTGACAATCACACACACACACACACACACACACACACACACACCACGTTAAAATAACACACAGGATGCTGTTAAGCTTCTGTTAAATCCTCCTGTGCCAGCCACACCACATGGCCCTAAATACATTTACCAATTGTGTTGACAGTTTGTGTGAGCTCATTTTAGTTTTAGTCCATGTTGACATTTCTGACATATCCTTCGATGCCAACACCCAGCAGTGTTATCATTTCTTGTTCTTGTTTTTTTAGGATTATGGGACATAATCTGCTGCTCATTTGCATTTTTCTCCCCACATTATATTATCAGAAAGTTTTATATCTGTTTACTGTAAACTAGTCTTGTTCGTATCTTCCCACAGGAAACACAACAAAGAAAAGAAGAAAGAAAGAAAACAGCATTATTTATAGCAAACCTGTGGCTACTGCCTCCTGCTGGTCAAGTTGTAGCAAGCAGACTTTTGATTGCAGTTTGGGGAAGGAGAGCATAGTATTGCAGCCACGGATTAGCAGCTGAGCTCAAGGCAACTGATCTGACAGAGAAAGCCTTTCACTGGGCCCCCTGCTAAAGCAACATCTAAAGCTTTTTACACACACACGCACACACACACACACACAAACACAGACACGGTTTCCTGTGTGCAATGGGACGAAAGAAACACCAGGCTGGAATGCTGAACCGTGTGGAAAATTGATTGGAATGTTGTGTAGGCTGTGTGTGTGTGTGTGTGTGTGTGTGTGTGTGTGTGTGTGTGTGTGTCTGTCTGTGTGTGTGTGGGTGTGTGTGTGTGTGTGCGTGCGTGCACGTGCATGCGTGTGTGTGTGCGTGTGTGTGTGTGTGTGTGTGTAATGGCGGGAGGGCCAGGGAGTTATGGCTGAGACACTTGCGTGTGTGTCTGCGTTGAAGGAATCGTTCAACTTGGCTAATTTGCCTTCTTTACGAGAGGGAGATGAGAAGTTATATTTCTCTCATGTGAGTGAGGATACACGGTCCGACTGGTTTAGCATTAAACAACTAGCCTGCCTCTGTCTGATGGTCAAAAACACACCTAGCAACAAATCTAAAGCAGCCTAATTTGCAAAATATATCTTTTTTAACCTTGACATGAACAAGTTGTATCCAGTCTTTATGCTAAGCTAGGCTAATCAGGTCCAGACTCCAGCTCTATACCGAAAGGTTGTGTGAAGTTGTGTTGATCTATATTCACAACCAGTATTTCGCTCCAAAATGCACTGTGTCATCCTTGCCTTGAGATCAACATGAATGCTGCATTTCCTTCCTCATAACATATTGTTTGTTTGCATCACTGTTTGCCAATCTTCTTCTTCAATGCCTTTGTTTGCATATTGTTACATTTCTTGGCACGTTATCACCAACAACTGTCAGAATGTATGTCACCTGTAACCCTCATGCACATGCCAGTAGTACATGATGTAAAAAACAAAATGCATTGCTCTGTAGCGATTTTGAAAATTTTGAGTGCAGGACTTTTACTTGTCACAGAATATTTTTTCACTGTTGTGTTGCTACTTTCACTTAAGTCAATTATCTGCATACTTCTTCCATCCACTGTTCACTCCTCATTATATATTAAATGGCTCCGCATTCCACAATACCCATGAGCCATATCTGTGAAGAAGAATCCTGCCAGAGGCCCAAATGAGAGCGAAATAAATTGAATTCAAGCTGGCCTAGCTGCAGTTAAAATGTGATTAGCCTAGCTTAGCATAAAGACCAGAGGCAGAGGGAGCAGTCAGTCTACGAAAGTTGCACAGTGGCGCAAGAAGCAAAAAAAGTTGAAATGACCTAGATCTTAGAGCAAGCGCACTAAGCGTTTCCTTTGAACCCGCCTTCCAGCCATCGGTCCAGCCTCGTTCTCGGGCTGATTCACATGGACGGAGGAAGAAAAATAAGTATGAATTTGACTATTAGTGCATTTTACAACTTTTAGGAACTGATCATTTAAATGAGGGCTATTTAAGTGTTACTGGGAAGTTGTTTTACAAATGTCTTGTTCCTAATATAAGTCTATGGTAAAAAGGAATTCTGGGCCCCATGGCATCAGTTGTAATTCCACCGTTTGGCCACTAGGTAACATTAGCTTTGAAGCGCTCTTCTTTGGGGCTTGGCTTAACCTATGAATAACCAGCAATATAGAAACGAGATTTGGCGTTTTTAGGGATTTTAGTATATTCCTCTGTACTAGCCAGGCTTCTAGTCTTTGCCCGAGCTAGCTAACCAAGTCCTGACTCCAGCGCCGTACTCAACACAAAGACATGAGATTGATACCGACCTTCTCGTTTAACTCATGGAATAAAAACCAAATAAACATGTTTCCTAAAATGTTGGACTATTGGGTGTGTGTGTGTAGCATCATGCGTGAGCAAGTAGGTATTTGTGATTCTGTGTACGTGTGCATACCAGGGAGTCCCTATATATACTGTGTGTGTGTGTGTGCGTGTGTGTGTGTGTGCGTGTGTTATGCAGCTTGGTCTGTGTCACTGATATATCCAGACAAACCAATAGAGCTGCTCTTCCCCTCCCCCCATCTCTCTCTCTCTCTCTCTCTCTCTCTCTCTCTCTCTGCCTCTGTCCACCTATCTCTACCTCTAGTCTCTGACCTGCATTCGGTCGCTCGGGCCCTGCCCTCATCAGTGGCACAGAGGATGGTGCTCTCTCTCTCTCTTTCATATGGCTGCTACAATAAAGGCAGCACTGTATCCTACAAAACCAATGATGATGTCAGCTTGTTATTGACTCTCCCAGGTCTGAATGACTGAGCAGAGGATAGGGGGTGGGGTGGAATCTATCTATTGCAGTGAGGTGACCAGCCAGGCACAAATGAGCTCTAGTGTGTGAGTGTGTCTGTGTGTGTCTGTGTGTGTGTGTTTGTGTGTGTATGTGGTGTGGGGGATGGGTGGGATCCTGCAGTCCTCGTTTCCGCAGACATAATCTGTCCCAGTTGCTGCACACCTCTTACAGTTTACAATAAGCTCTCTCTCTCTCTCTCTCTCTCTCTCTCTCTCTCTCTCTCTCTCTCCCTCTACCCTCACCCATCCCCCACTTCTCTCTCTCTCTTTCTTTCTCTCTCTCCTCCTGTGTAGAGATGGATGATTCCATCTGAGTAGCGAATCACAGAGATGGGCAGTAAGACAAGAGAAGAAAAACTGAGTGGAGCAACAATAATAAAGCCAAGATACCACGCTTGGTAAAATGACCTTGCCTCTAAGATCACACTGCTGTATATTTTATCTATTTATAAATGCGCAGTAAGAAGTACTATTGTTTGGATGATGAATGTACTTTTTCTATTTTGTTCAAGAAAGTCATTGGTTTACATTCATTACATTTAATTTCATTACACAAGGTCAAGGAATACAGGCACACACACACACACACACACATTAGCTTAAAACAACAACAAATGAGTTGATCAACAAACAAACAAAGAATCCTGTTGTAACATTACAACTGTAATACCGGCAACGGTAACGGTAAACAGCATTGCCTTCCAAAGTTAAAATATTTTAACTTTTTGCCCTCCTCCGCGACAGAATTTACAACCGGATGTTACAAATCTCCCTCACACCAGAGAATTATTTTTTTAAAGTTTGAAATAAAATATTTAGATAAAGCTGCATTTTATAGCTACATGCAGAACTAGAAAAAATACATAAAATAATATATATATAAGAGATGTTATGCAATATATTTTACTCCATCACCATAGCAGGTGTTGTCCGTCTGCTGTCTACCGTCTGCCTGAATCCATGAGGATGCAGCAATATTGTTACATCAAAGAGTGCAACATACGACTAAATGTAGGTTATACGTGCATGCAGACATGTTTGCGCTCACATATGCATACACAAATCAATATGCTGCCATACATAATTATTTGTTGTATTATACAGACAAAACATAACGTATTTACATCTGTGTATTGATATTTACACAAAAAAATTAATGGAATATAATGACTTTGAAAAATACATTTAAAAAAATCTACAATTGTGACACATGTATTTGAATCATTGATGGAAAGCTTTGTACCCAAAGAGTTATGACTTGCAAATACATTATTACGATCGTTTAAAGTGAATCTGTAATTATCATCAGTATTAATTTTTAGCTAATAAAAAACAAACCTGTTGTCAGGCGATAGCTAATGGGGTCCCAAAATGCATTTCAGCCAATGCCTTCCACCGCTTTGCTCTCCACACGACCAGCAAACACAAACCAGAACACTTCTGATACCAAAAACTTGGCTAGTTGCCATAAACAGATATCTACATATGAATGTAGATATCTGTTTATGGAGATGGAGTGTAATACAAACGGATCCAATACATTGGATGTCTTCAAGGGACAAATGGCTTCATATGTTGTTTCGGTATACGTAAATGTGCTAACAATTTCACATGTTGTATGTTTTCCCTCAGTAGCCTCCTCTCCCTCTCGTGTTCGGAATAATATTGCGTGAGACTCTTTCCGTAGTTCTCCTGTTGTGTTTGAACGGAGCCATTATGAAATATTTACATAACAGAGAGCTCTAATTGAAAGGCCAAAAGCAATTACCTTTCCAGACAGATGAAGCTAGCAGTGTTACATATTCCACGTGTAACAGGGCTTCAGTTAGATGGATTGAGATTCACACGTTTGAGCTGCTCCCACACACTATTTGAAATTCACCACTAGGTTCTTGGTCCTGTCTCCCTGCCTCAACAAAACCTTTGGTGCTCTCCATTCTAAAGGCTTTTCACCTTTTGTGTCTTGAAGCAGAGGCATTGCCTTTACACAAAGAGCACCTTCAGCTCTGGTTTCCTTAGATTGGCCCTGAGCACATTTTGCCCTTGGGATGTGAAAACGTAAGAAATCTACAGAATCTGATAAACATTATGGACATGGTTGGAAATCACCAAAGGACCTTGTATTGAACTCACCCACCGTTTTTTTTTACGTATAGAGTCTGTGATGTTAAAAGTTCTCAATAGGACGGATGAGCCATTTCCACTATATCCACCACATTCAATTCCATTTCTATTATTATTTCTGATTTTTCCAGAGAAGGGGGAATTGTATGTAGGTGGGGAAAGATGTCACCCTTCAGCTGAACACAATCTCCTGTGTCTGCATCACGTTATAATTTATTGAGAGTGTCATTCCTGTTTTAAATATCCCAGTTAGCATTGAGTTCACAAATTGCAAGTCAAAACGCGTTTGGACGTGAAAGTTCAACTTGCTTTAAGAGTTGTTTCTAAACAACTGTGATCTGTAACGTCACAATGTAACATTCACTGTTGCTTTACAGGCAGCTGACAAATTCCATTGTTCCTGTCCTAAAAAATATCAACATCTACTTTTGACCGGTTAACGAACAAAATCATTTTTCACCAAACAAAATAGGACAGTACAGCATTGAGATTTTAATTTCATTTGATGGGATTTTTTTTCCTGTATACTTTCAACCAAATGATATTGCCACTCATTGATATGAACGTTAATGTGCTGTTGTTGAGCAACAGAAAAATCCCCTCGGGCCCCAAAACCTTTTCCCGATAGATCACCATTGTGAAATATAGTGGTTTAACCAGACCAAGTGAGGCTGGAATGGCAAAAGCCCGGAGTGCGTTGACTTCAACAGGGTGATTGTGTAATTTCTGACATGAAGAAGTACACAGTCTCACTTTACGAAGCTGAGGCCTGACATACACTCATATGTCATGCTATAGATTTATATGACATGCACATCAGTGTCCAAGATGTTAAGGATTATTGTACATTTGTGAATGTCAGCTGTGGTTGCAAAGGGGGGGATGTTGACTGTGTGATTGATAGAGCAACAATACAATTCTACAGCTCTGTGATAGCGCTCTTGTTTACATACAGCTTGATGCTGTTTTCTTGTGCGCTTCGAAGATCTCTTCAAAATCAAAGCACATAAGTGGCAGCCAACATCACAATGTGTTGTTGAGAGAAGTCATAGGACTGCTTTAAATAGCATTTCACTTCATAAAGGGAAGGCTTTGTGGTTGTGGGCCCCTTGGCTTTTGAGTTCTATGAGGAGGAGTTGTTATGTGAGCGAGAGTCAAAACAAACTGAACTTTGAAACCACAGGTCACTGACCTTTCAGTACACTGCCTGTGGCTTTTACAGTGGGCGGTCGCCATCTTTACATTCTTGTCATATAATTCCCAAAACGTGTTCAACAGCTCTGTGTGGAATTTCTGACACCACGCAGGGACCTCTCGTGAATAGTAAATGTGGATCCAGAGGTCAACGTGTTCAGCCACCACAGGGTGATAGAAGATCTGGGTGGATAAAAGCTTGATCATCTGAGTTGACTTCAGTTATTACCATGTGCCCAAAGCAATAATCAGCCAGCAATCAAGACCGTACTGCTAGGCAGCGGTGGAAGAATATATTACTCGACTAAAAGTAGCAGTAGAACGGTGTAGAAATACTTTATTACAAGTAAAATGGCCCATTTCAGAAAACGTTATATTATCCTTGATAGATTAATGCGCTTATCACTTTGATGTTGCAAGGTGGAGCTAATTTGAATTACTTATAAACGTAGTGGAGTAAAAAGTACATTTTTCCCCGCTGAAATCAAGCAGAAGTAAAAAGTAGAATTAAAATGGAAATTCTCGAGTAAAGTACAAGTACCTCAAAATTATACTTATTGGTGCAGTGTTTGAGTCAAACTTAGTTACTTTCCACCACTGCTGCTGGGCTAGCTGTTTCCCCCTGCTTCCAGTGTTTATGCTAAGCTAAGCTAATTTAAGCTAATCACCTGCTGGCTGCAGCTTCATACTTTGTATGAACGATGTAATTGTTTTTGCATACAAGAAAACAGAGAAAAGACTTGATTTCTATATATTTATTATCTCAAGGGTAAATATTGGGTAAAATTATATATATGTATATTATATATATATATATATATATATATATATATATATATATATATATATGTATATATGTATGAATTAGGAATCGATAATGAGAATATATGTTATTACTGTAGTTTTATGGCCACAGCAGAAAGTATAAAGCATAGGAGCATTTCTACAGCTTGATTCAGCATGAAACTCTCCCAGTTGAATAATCGGTGCAAAAGATCTGGTTATTTAGTTCTCAGACATTGCCACCCCTAAATAATTTCCACAGTTTCTTGGTTTGTAATAGTTATACAACACAACCTCCAGTGAGCATATCCCTAAGATTTTAGTATCTTTCTTCTCTGTTGTGGGGAATTATTGGGTGTTTCAGTGGGAGACTGCTTCTCATTTTAAGCAGCCAAGATGACCAGCATTGACACTCGGTAGGCTTTATAACTCAGGTTTGTTTACACACTCTGGGATTTATTGTTGGTGTTTTCCCCTCCTCCCTCTAAGAGCACTCCTTCATCCTTTCATCTCCCTTTCACCCAGGAGAGTCCGTCTGTCTGTCTGAATTGTATTTCCTAGTCGTAAATGTTAATGTGTAACGAGGTGAGCTGGGATCGATGAGGATATTAAACCGACTCTCCTCGCTTTGTCTTATCAGCCTGATGAGGCAGAGCACACTATGGCTCTATTTCATTCGCACACCCACAAACACACAAATGCGCATATACATTAAAAAAAACACAAAGTAATTTCTTCCACTTTCCCCCCCCCCCCACCCTACACACTGACTTAAAAGCCCACACACGTTCATGCAGTATCTGTTTGTCTCTGTCGGCATCTCTACCGCGCTAAATAATCGAATCACTTAACGGCAACAGCCAACCATGCTATTCCAGTCTCGACCATGAAGGATAAATTATTGCTCCGTATAGAGAACAGCCATTACTGTAAGGTCTCATGAAGACATATTATGGAGCCATGCTTTGTTGAGACCCTGTCATTGTCAAAGTACTAAATATGCCAGAGGTGGAGTGAAGTATTATATGTCCTCTGAAGTGGATATAGTATAATGCTGGTATGGGTTTTTAAAGGCCAAGGCTATTATTGTTGGATGTGCAGTGACTGAAAAAAAGTGTCCAAATCAAGTGTGTGCGTCTGTATTATGAAGTGTATAGGGCTCTGGTAACTCTTACCCTTTAAAGGACCTAACCAAGTTCTGTAACCGTGGAAAACAAATGTATTTGGTCATTTGTGTGAGTGAGTGTGTGTGCGCATGTCTGTGTCTGTCTGTCCACAGCTAATCTCGCATTCTACTGGACCCGTCACATTAATATTTTTTGTGCTCATTTATGACTGTGTGCCTCTCGTGGTTTTGTGAAAACATACTTTATTATTTAACTATTTAATACCATTGACTGCCGACTCCTCACTACTCTTAACCTGCAGGTAGGGGCCACAAGTGATCAACAACTGCTTCAGTAAGTGCAGTATTTATGTATTTATGTAGGAATGTATGTTTGCAAAACTGAACCGAGCGCTGACTACAATGGAGCGCGTCTTCTCATGTCAGTAAGAGGAGAGCTATCTAGCTGTTAGCAGCCAGTGAGTTTGGCTAAACACCCGCCCAGACAATAGTTACATCCTTAGGAGCCACTGTTACATTTAGTTTTATGCATTATTATGTATTATGGGTTTTAATGGCTGTACGATTTCTTTCCTCATTTTTATAATGACTATGTATTTATAGGTTTTCTTCTTTGAATTGCTTTGTCTACATATTGCTTTAAGTTGACTGCAGCTGTGTATAGCACATTGCCCAATCTTTTCTTATCAGAAACAGATTGCATGTGCCACGTGTAAATGGGGTTTAACTGTCCAAGTTAGCCATAGCAGCGTGAAAGTGATCAAGCACGCACAATACCAGGACCATGAAACTAAAACAGCGAAATAGAAATCAGCCAACATTCATTTGATTATTTACGCCCGCCTGTGTTACATGTCAACACGTCCGCTGTGAAAAACACCTGATCACTGAAGACCTGCTATGAAGTATAATTTAGAGGTACTTCACTCGAGTATTTCCCTTATTTTATATTCTAACCTGTAAAATCACAATAAATTGTTTTTGCATTTTATGCTAATCTCCTGTTTACTCCAGCTTCATATTTGCCATACAGAGTGGTATCGGTCTTCTCATCTAATTCTCGGCAAGAAAGCAAATAAGCTTATTTCCCAAAATGCTGAACTGAAATGTTAACCTTGTTACACAGTCCACAAAATAGAGAAATACTTTTAAAATTAGATCTCTTCTATTTCACTGAATTGAGCTCACAATAATGTGGTTTACTTGTGGATTGTTGCAGAGGAACCAATTTGCCCTTTATCATCAAGTGTGTGTGCAAATACAGGAGTGCTAATAGTATGCTAATTTTGTGATTTTATGCACAGTAGCCAAAGAGTAATTATTTTAGGATTTTAAAATCCAGTCCCAGTCCTAGATCATAGTATTAAAACTCATATCTTTCACGAGATACTGTATCAAAGTAAAATCTCATTAGTAGTGGAGGTGGTGTGTTGCTGCTGCAGAGTGATCAGAGAAGAAGGAAACACTGGGGCTGGGTGCTGCATATAGATGGTGTGTTGTGGTTTCCCAGAAAGTCATTACCCAGACAGTGGATTGCTTCGCCCTGAGGTGTTTCACTTCACAATTTGCCACAGCTTTTTTTTCCACACCGCTGTTTTTCTCTTCATTCAGTCAGTAGTGATAGGACACAAAAGCAGTAAAATAACGTAACTGCTGGGGTCGCTGCATTTCCTCTAAGACAAAACAGATACAATGCAAAAAAGTGTGCAAATAAAAACCACTATCAAAATCAAAGGGGGCCCTCTTGTACCACAAGCCTCCCCGGGGCATGTGAAAGCATAGAGAAACAAACACTGATGCCACCCCACCCTGTAAAAACCTCCACTCTGCTGTTACAGCCACACTAAAGCGCACACTACACACCACCCTACAGCCTTCTGTTTGTCTCGGCTGGACCTTATGTGTGTGTGTGTGTGTGTGTGTGTGTGTGTGTGTTCAGTTAATGTATACGTGCACTCCTGAGTAGATATCTATTTTTCATTGTGTTATGTCTGCAGAATATGGATCTGTATGTGTTAAGCATCAGTCTAGCGAAGCCTCCCTCTCAGTCTCAGCCAGTCTTTCCTTATATGATGTGGTTTACACTGAAAAGATGCTGTCACCTCCAACCGATGGCTACCGCTTTTTTCCCCCCCACTCGGATGTCTTTAGTTTACTTCTATAGTCGCCTGACTTTAGTTAAATATACGTTTTCAAAAAGATACAGAATACAATATTGTAATATTGTTCAATTATTGAATTCCTATTTTAAAAACAATTTTGTGTTTTTAGTGATAACTGATGGACAAGCAAACAATAATACGTTTCACTTTATTGTAACAAGGCTTAAATTATTTACAATTCCAATGATTGTTTGGTCATAGCTTAAATAAACAAAAGCCTTAAGCTGTTACACTTGTAAATATGAGTGCAGACCGTTGACGTTGAAATTATCGTGTTTACGGATTGATCACGAGACATTGCTAAAACCAGTCATGACCACGCCCACTTATGAAGTAGGAGGTGTATACCATGTGAAGCCTTTCAAACCATTGGTGGAGCTTGTAATGCAAAAAATAAAAAGTATTTCTGTAGACTGCTTTTACTATTTATTTAGGCAATTATGTCGATCAAAACATGCACAACTACATTACATAATTGTGGTGTAACACTTAAAAAAATGAAATAGAAATGTAGACCAATCTCTACCTTTCCTTTAGTGTATTAATAACAGCTCAAACTAGCATGCCTATGCTCCAATCCAAAAATAGATATGTATCATTAATTATAATATTAAGCTTCAAATAATTACATTGGTCTAAAATAAATTCAAACTCAAAACTTGAGTTACCGCCAACCTCAGCCCGACTACATCATCCTTACTGCGACACCCATTTTGATGTTTATGTGACTGGAGTGTGCTTCCTGCAGCGAGCAGCTCAGGCCTACCTCATTTTCGCCTGGCAGGTCAGCCGCTCTGTGTTTCAGACTGAAGCCGTTGGCTGCTACTGAACCGTTTGGCTCTTTTCTCTACTAGCGAGCAAAGCTACAATCTAGACCCAACTGTCCATCCAGCTCATTTTAAGGGGATTTATCAGTATATATGCCCGTGTATCCAAAACACATCGGTCATTGGGGATTCCTAGCACCGGTTGGCCGGGTCTGAAGGCCGTTATAACGCTTTTTTCGAGGTTTAATTAGAGCTAGAAAACAACGGTGGTGGAGGAGGAGGAGATTCCATATTAGGAGCACAGAGGAGAAGGCACCCCCCTTTGAGTGATTTGGAGCTTTAGGTGAGTGTTTATCCTCATTTTACGTTATTATTGCCCGTATAAATTGTACCCACGTGTAGTGTAACCACGTATGACTGTAAATACAAGGTTTGGGCGGTTTATTGCAATGTTTTGAACGTTTATTTTTATTTTTTCGCTCGGGGTGGGGGATGGGCAGCGTCAGCGCGTGAGTAGGCGCGCGTGCACTGTGCATGTGTTCGTAGGGCTGTTCTCGTGGTAGGTTTGTTTGTGAGCGCGCGCTTCCTTCCTGCAGCTACTGCTAGCTTTGAATTAAAACCACTTTAGTGATTTTTTTTTTTTAAATTTCAACCATGAAGACATAATTCATAACATATATTGATGATATTAGTATCACCTCTGTAAATGTATTTGTTTTACTCAGATCTAACTTTTTTACTAACTATTTATTTTAAACATTTTTGTTCTTTTAGATAGTTTTTCAATGATGGATTCATGCTTTTACTTCTTATTTTAATAAAACTGTGTTGGAATGCACTTTGGTACTTAGACAATACTTAAGTGTTACTTAAGTTAGTGTTGTTAAAGAACCAACAACCGTTATGAATCAAAACTGAAACTGTACTTCTAGCAACGTTAGCATGTTGTCCCACAGCTGTACTCACCAGTCTGAGGTGTTTTGCTCTGCAGGCCCGTAGTTAACTCCACGGTTTAGATCATGTTGCTTGTCTGCAGCATACAGTGGATTCTTATGTGCATTGTTTATTGTAGTGTTTTATTACCTTTGTGTCAATGTTACTCAAAGCTTTCTACAGTGCTTTGCAGCTGGTTGTTCCAAGCTGTGGGTGGTGTGGGGGAGGGGTGAACACACACACACACACACACACGCACACACCCCCACACACCCAGGAGGGCCACTTGCCAACCTTGTGAAGCTCAACTCAATGACACAATGTACCAGTCCCAGATAAGCCTTCAGTATCTGTGCTAGGCTGCTAATACGGACTTTGTTCAGCCGGAGTCAGGATTCACAAACTAAACTTAACTGGGCTAAGATATTAAGTGTAACTTGAAATTAAGTTTTACAATTTTAGTTTTTTGACCACACAACTTCTTTTATTTTCGATTTGAATATTTTCTTTTCCCCTGCTACAAGTTATTGCCCGTGTGGTTTTATTTTGAGTGAATATTGTGGTTACTACTTAAAGTAGGTTATGTAAATAATGTATGAGAAGGTGTCCTGATATGATCAGGGTGCTGAATCCACTATTTGATATATTGGAACATCCTTTGAGTGCATTATCACACATACACCACGGCCACTTATCTAAGGTAAAAAGAGGCAATGTGTATGTATTTTTTTTAATGGCCATTTGTAGTAGATTTTGAATAATACTGGATTTTTTTAACCTCTTACCAATGTCAATATTTGATATTTGTATCATTGTTTTTTTTTATATATGTAAATGCAAAACATAACAACGGACACCATCTGTGGACAATGGTTGCCTCTAACTATTGCGGTTTGTCAGGTATTATCACGTGTTCAGCTGGTTGAACTTGTTGAATACATCTCATATATTTGCATTTCTCTCTCGCCATTTGACAACAGTATAACGGAATTAGTTGTTTTTTTTGGATTAGGATCACTGACTTCTCTCTGGTTATTTTCTCTGACACGAGTGCACAACACATGTGCACGTTAGCCGGCTGTGAGTCTTTGTCCTGTGTGCAGTGCAGTTGATAACAGCAGCAACACATCCTTCGGTTTGGTCTTTGTGCATTGAGGTTGAACTAGTGTGTCAAACAAGGACAGAGCTGCTAGACACACACACACAAACAAGTATTTTTTTTGTGGTCAGTGACGAACGTCATCTGTAGCCGTTTAATGCAAACAAAGTAATCGTTACCACATCTTGATGAGTTGGATGTTCAAATTGTCTTAGGGCGGCTGCAGGGCCCATTTAGCTAAGACCACATTCAAGTAGCAGATGTAGTTTTTTTAATGTCTCCACCAAAAATCCTTCTTTTTGGTGGTTTCTTTATTTTTTTTAGATGCTCCCAGGCTGAGAGGAAACCCCCCCCCCCGCCCCCGCCCCCCCCCCAGAGCCCCCCTCCACC
>NW_022280097.1:71257-92321 GCF_004355925.1 Anarrhichthys ocellatus | reverse complement strand
CCCCCCCCCCCCCCCCCCCCCCCCCCCGAAAAAACACCTCAAAGCCAAACTCTCCATGTCTGCTCAGTGGTCCTTCAGAATCCACGAGAGACTGCTTCATAGATACATTTACAGATTTAGTTTTGTCAACATAGAGGGTGTTTACAATGACACGAATAACCCGTTATCAGAATCAGCTTTATTGGAATTTGACTCCGGTTTCCACTTTGCTCTCGATGTACATACTATTGGAATATCCCGTCTGTGTTTTAAACATATAAATACCATATCCTGTTTTCAGACACCTGGATCAGCCCTCATTAGGAATGCACCGACACCACCAACAAGTACTTACACTAGTACTTGCCGATACAGAGTACCAATATAAGTACCTAATGATACCATCACGCTGACAACAATGGCTTTGAAAACATGTTTTATTTTTATCAGATGTTCCTAACTCTTCAACAATAACAAATGAAATATACAACGTGATGCCGTTGCTGACATGTTAACGTTGAGCATTGTGTTTTCTTGATACACGCAGAGTATTGGAGTAAAGTGTAGTTTATACTCGTCGTAGAGAAGTTGGCATGCGCGCCAAAAAATGCGGTAATCACGGCCGGTGCCTGGTGCCCGTAGGCTCCCATAGTAGTCACGGAATTATTTTGTAAGTTGGCACGCGCGCCATCACGTGACAAATGGTTCACATATTTTGGGATTTTACAAAGAAGGCCAATGTGTTTGTAGATGCTTAAGAAACAGGAGGTCTTAAAAATCTTCATTTGAGTTTATAAAATAGTCAGCTGTTTCTTTATAATGCATGAAATACTGAACTTGTTTCTTGACATGTCGTAGAAAGGCAACACGGTAGTCCATGGATATCAGTTTACAGATAATTACGATCGCTCCTCAGCATTGTGGGGGTTGGTTTATGGCTTTTTGCCTGTTACACCTACAGTCTATGTGTTACACTCGTCTTTTTGATTATTCACAGTTCATTTAGTTTGTACGCCCTCTGGCGCAAGCACGACTATAAACGAAGCTTAATGTTGTGCCAGGCAGACACATCGCTGACATCCTGCGGTGGAGACTGAATGTGTTTGGGACGATGCACACAACGTCGTAGCTGCTAACTCTCCCAGGCGACAAATGAAGGATTTAACCAGAGCGGCCGTAGTGGTATCGGATGCGGTTTGTGTTGGAGTAGATTTACAAGTACATGTGCACAGTATCGGATCTGATACTGGTATCACTATCTATACCTAGCACTTATTCTGTTTATGAGAAACCTGAATATGCTAGCTGGAGCACTCCGGAAGAAACCGAGATACTGTTAAATATGAAACAGTACGACTTTTTTAAAAATCTGGATTATAGTGACCAAAATGATCACGTTTTCAATATTATCGCGGTGTGGCTAAAATATGCATATAAAGTGCCGTCCATACAGACATAACAGATAGGTATGAGACATTATGAAAATGTCATGCAAGAAGTATTGAGTATGAAATTAAAAGTATTGATTATGTAGTATAAGGTAATCATAAGGCCGCTCGGCATAAATAAAGGGAGAAATGGCAACATTGTGTGTCTGTTTTTCTTTACATGATAGTTCTTGTATTTTTCTAAAAACGGGCTCCATTTTTCACTTCTCTACCATGATGGCAAGCTAGACGTCACACATGACGATATTCACGATTATCCCAATAATGAAAACTCACCATGATCAACTTACCTATATATGAGTTTCTTTTTTTTAAATCATGATCCGTGATCACCCTATCGCTAGTAACAGAACACCGTTCTGGAAGATGGCGTTACAAGAGTAGCATAGCAGCTTTCAGGAATACCTCTGTGTGTGTGTGTGTGGATGTGGGTGATGAGCTCAGAGCAGACAGCTGTTGACGATCGAAGCAAGAAATTAGCAGTAAAGTTGTCATGTGGTAGTTAATGTACATTGTAGCAATATTTCTTGTCGCTCTCATCTCCCGTTGCCGGTGTGTTTTTGTCAGCATCACTGCGTCTGCACAAATAGTAACGGTAGCCTCATAAACAGCTGCACTCACTGACATCCAGAACATGCGTTAAAACAGCATAAAAAACCTGCAATGCAATTTCTGTAAATGCAGAACTTGACTTTTCCATAAGCTGACAGTTACATATCGCTAGCTCCAGTGGCAGTAATGAAATGTGAAGAGAACCTTTCCGTCAGTAGAATTGATAAGCAACAGGCGTTTGTTTTTTTGTTATAAACAGGCAACAAATTCTCCATGATGCTACATTATTGAAAGTAGTAAAACTCATTAAACGGATGAAGTGATTTCTGTTTGCCTCAGTTTTTAACGATGAAATATTGGAAAGCTTTGAACGGCTATAATTTACAATTTCCACAGCTGATGCACGACTGAGAAGCGTGGAAGCAAAGAGGGAAATCTGTCCGTGATTTCTCATTGACCTTCCTCACATTGGCCCATTTAGCCCGACTGTACGGCAATAAAGGTTTCTGTACTTGACATCAGAATTTGAAATGGGGCAGTGAGAGTAATCTATTGTGTCTCTTTCTGTGATTAGTCGCTTGTTTCTGTTGCAGCTCCGCTTTGGTCATTTCCACTGAGAAGACAGCGAGACGTGGACATTTAAAAATCGTCTGTAGTGCAGCTAAGCTGTGACCAGAAGGATCTCTGAAATATAATAATGTGAACATCAATAGTATTCTGGTTGTTTTGTCCTCGACGTTGCTTTCCCACAGCACACGTTGAGCACAGGACACAGGCATATGCTTAGCTACAGAGCAGCTGACTCATGTTATCTACACAGGACACATTGATTAGCCGGCCTTATTAAATCACAGCGGACGACTGCTGGAGTTGTACAGTTATGTAACCGCTGCTCGTCAGCGTGGTGAGTTGAAAAGACAAAATGGAACAGAAGGGCAGTGAGTGAAAATGTCTGTCTGTGTGAGGTAATGGCAAATATGGGACAGCTCTGGATCCTGTACGTGTGCAGAGATAAGGATACATATTTAGCTATCGTGTATAATATAAGTGTGTGGATAAATACTGTTAACACACAACTACGTAACCCACTGCAGTACAATAACAGCACAGCACAACCTCGAAGATGATCGAAGAGTGGAGTCACAAGCTGCTGACACGTTCTGGTTGAAAATCATTCTGTGAGTTTATGTCCTGGGAAGACTTTACACAAATCACACATTTTAAATAAATGCAATTTCTTTTAGTACGACGTCAATGAGTAAAGAGCACTTTGTTTATATGCTGCAGCTACAGGATTTTGGGGATCCTTTTCAAAACTACCAAAGCTGCAGCACCAGTAATAAGCTTCACATGTTTCTGTAATCTTTACAGGTTTAAAGAGGTGAAAGCCCTCAGGTCTGCTCTTGTGTTGCGATAGTAAAATGTGTGGTATGTACTTTTTAACGTGTGTATTTTGACTTATAACATATCTGATTTGTGTTTAAGGAGTTCTTAAGCAGCTTGGTCGATAAGCTCGCTAACTTGAATAGGGCTGCAAAAGCAATGGATTCTGTTGGATGTTATGATGCTGTGTTGACGAACAGCTTGTGTAGCTCACATGAGGAATTACAGGAAATTAGGGCTGCTGCTTTTTAATTGATTAACTCAATGATTTTACCAATGAGTTGATTTATCTGAGTGATTAATTTTCCTGCCCAAAAAAAACCCCAAGTCGGTGAGTTGCCTTTAGGTGGGACTGGTTGTCAGACTGGTTGTCTGCAACGCTTTGTTTGTTCTGCGTGTTCTGGTCTGCTGAAAGGTGCATGGATCTGAAATTGGTCATAATAATCTTCAAATGTCTAAAGTGATGGTGGTTGTGGTAGTGCTGGGTGGTATGACCAAAAATTTGTATCACAGTATTTTTTAAGATTCTGGCGGTTTCACGGTATATCACGGTATTTTTTGTTTTTCCTTGACTGGGTTTTTATATAGGTTTATAGTGGCTTACTCTACTGTCAGAAATACATATAATATAAAAACATGTTAATGTCATCATGTATAAAGGCTTTGCTTACTATAGGGTGTGCTCGTTTGTTGCTATAATGTTGGGATAGCAGTTTAGCTGAAGTATTGTCGCCCCGGTAAGACATACCTTGAATCCAGTGTTTTAATCATTGCTCTGAGCCCGTCTTTCTCAACGGTCTGTGGCGGGACCATGTCCTTGCATAGCTGGATCGTTATTGCGTTCGTAATGTCGCTCCGCCGCTTGCTTTTCTTGTCATATGCAGTGCCTCGAGCAAATGCCTCTTCAAGCAATGTGTGACCCTTTGGCTTCACTGTTTCACCAGCGCTAAAGTTACTGGTTGACGACCGTAATCACACTCTTGGTATTCAAACTCATGTTTTCTGCTGAGGTGATGGAGTAAGTTGCCCGTGTTACCACCAGCAGCAACAACAGCTGGACATCTTTTGGACGTCGGTTTTTTAAAACCAAAAAACAGCAGACACAGCTCCTCTCTTGCACAGACGTCTCCGGCAGCGTCGGAAATACACTAGGGCAAAGGGCAAAACTGCCCCTAAGAAATATAATTTTGCTCCTGATATCACTAGGAGAGGGGCAAAAAATGCCCCCATAAATTCCTCTAATAATAATGATAATTTAATTAACTTGTCAAAAACATCGTAGCCTATATGACCCGGTCCAGTTGCCATATAATGGTTTTGATTTTCGCCTTGACTGATGTTGCGTGTGCGTGAAGAACCGAACTTTCTAAACAAATAAATAAACGGAGCGCTTCTTAATCAGACCTGTGACTGTGAGACTGCGGTCAACTCGGCGGACACTTACATTTTAGTGCACCTATATGCTGAAATTCACGGTAAACACATTCAAATGGCACAGATCGGGAGCGAGCGAAGGACTTTGAAAGTTAGCGGAACGATTAACGTGAGACAACATCCGGTTTCTTCAGACGAACATCCGGTTTTCAGAATAAGATGCTGACAAAGTATACATATTGCATAATGGCAATTCGATTAAATTAATTATATTCACATTAAGTATAAAACATGCTACCTGCATCTCATGAGTTAAAGGGAAAATACACCTAAATTGTGAGTAAAGTGTCTTTATTCTTTGATTTGAGGGTTGCTGGAAATGAATAATACCTGACTGACAGTCAATTAAGATATTTTACTAAGCAAAAACTTTGAACTGAATTTGTACCTTCAAATGGCATATTTTTTTTAATTTTTAAGGTGCTATAAAAATGTTTTTCTCAAAAATTCCACACAATGACTAATGCATAAATTCAGGACAAAAATGGGTAATATCACAATATTTGAGGTGCTACAAAAATATTTTTCTCAATAATTCCATACAATGACTGATGTAATCAAGGCATCGTTGACTTAATAATTGTTAGTAGTTGTTTAAAAAATGTCATAACAACAAACATTTTGTTCAAAAAAATCTAAGAAAACACTTTGAATCTGTAGACTACTGCCTAATAGTCTTATTATTGCCATTTGATGACAATTGCTCATATACTGTAAGCCTAATTAAGTATAATTATTATTTTGAACAAAGGTTAAATGTTATTTCACAAGTTTCAAAAAGTGCCCCCAATTTTCTTTTAAATGCCCCTGGATTTCAGTCAGTGGGGGCAAAAATTGCCCCCTAAAAAATATGTAAATTTCCTACCCTGGTCTCCGGTCTGTCTTTGTTCATCTTGCATTTCTCTGTTCTGTTCTTTAATGTAACGTTACTGTTGCGACGGAGCCTCTCCCAACTGTTAGCAGACTGTTGTGCTAGTGGGCTAGCTAGCGAGCTGTACCCAGCATGCCGTTCGGCGGTGTAATTTTACAAATGTTAAATTATTAGTGTTACAAACTGTTGTGTGCTGTGGTGTTTTGTTGTTAAAGAGCATTAGTTGTGGGTTATTAATTGTTGTGTTATAAAGTTATAACCATGATTAGGGGTCCCTCTCAATACACTCTAAAGAACTAGCCCTTAGAGGCAAACAATATATTTAGCTGCCGGTTGAAGAGTGACAGCAGTTGTTTCGGCTATGCACCGGTATGACGGTGTGTGAAAAATGTATATCATACGGGAAATTAAAGCCGGTATACCGGATGAACGGTATACCGCCCAGCACTAGGTTGTGGTGTGTTATAAGTCGTCCTGTGCAGAAAATGCACGTAGGATTGCTTTATGTTGTGTTTTTTTTGTGTGTATTTTGCATACACACACATCCTTGACAGCCGGTGTGTGTGTGTGTGTGTGTGTGTGCGCGTGCGTGCGCGTGCGTGTGCGTGCGCGCGCGGAGGGGGGCAACCCCAGGGGTCAAGTTCAACACTGTGAAGAATGTATCTGTGTCCCTCCCCCTCTTTACCCACAAGGATTTGAAGCTTACAGGCCTGCAGCAGGCCCCCCCCCCCCCGCTGCAGAGAGACAGAGGGTCATTATTTGTACTCCAGCTTCCGTCCCTACCGCTGGAAAATCCCACTTTGCTGGAGATGCTGGATATCATTCATCTGATATATAATTTCGCTCAGTTCTTTTGTCTCTATACTTAGTACTTAAAGTAGATCCGCATATTTGTTGACGATTTTTTTTTGCACCCGCATGGTTGAATTCACTTCTTGTAAGTCAGCTAAATACATGATCTATTAAGTTAGAATACATCATAACTCACACAGGCATTGATGACAACCCAATATGAGAACTAAATTACTGCTCAGTGAATAGTGATTGATCCAACTTTAGCCTGATAGTTTTTATTTTCGGCTTTTGATCAACTAATTATCTCTGAACAGATTCAGCATTCAACAGAAACCCGGTGCGTTGTGGTTTCAGTTTGTGGTCTGAGTAGTGTTGACCAATCATGTTTGAGCAGACTTTTGGTTGAATGCAGGTCGACGGTCTGAGTGGAGAGCAAAAGAGGCGGAACCCACTGCCTCTTGTCTGACCATGATTACGGTTTTTATTGGTTCAAAATTATTACGTAAAGTGATAACTTGTGAAACAATCCGGTCGTACACATTGTCTCTCATCTCAAGACGCTAATATCGGACTCTAAACAATGAGCAGCGCACTCAAAAGCTTGAGTTTATGTGCCACATGAACCAGCGTTTAACAAGCAGAGAGCTGATATACTGGCTACTACTAAACTAGGCAATTTTCACATTTAGGCAGCATTTAGACTAACAATACGGCTGGGTTTAAAACAATAACTCAATCTCCTCCTTTGTTTCAATGGGACCCACTGTGTTGGGCTGCACCAGATGCCTCTAAACACAAAAAAAGCCGGTTCTAAATGAGTAAAAACTTTGATTGGTCTGGAGTTAACTGTTCTGCTGTCGGTACTTTAGAAGTTACGCAGTGAGATCTCCGTGGACATAGCCTATAGTTTACGTAGCACATAGTTATTTGCTGCCTCACGCTCTGAACAGCTTCACAACATTTTTTTCATTTTCTACGATCAAGTGTGCAGCCAAAAACATTCTCAGTAGGCAGAATCACGAGGAGGCACGGCTTTGCTCAGAATATAAACAATTTATTTGTAGCAATGGGAATTTGTAACGGACTAGTTTTTTTAAACGCGCGCTTTGTCCACGTTGACGTCGGAAGCACCGGTCGTGTACAATTACTACAAAAGCGTGTCGAGCTTTGCATGGCGCATAGGTAGAGGTTAATAGTGATGATTGCCGATTTACCGCTGAAATGTAGCAGTAATTCCTCTTTGATTTCACACGGCCGTTCACTTTCAACTTTGCTGGCTGAAATATTGAGTGCGCTTGCCAATTTTATCAGCCATCTGTAGCTTACTAGCTGATTGATACTTGGTTCTTTTTGAAATGTTTCCAGCTGACTTGCTTTTTAAAAAGGAAACACGTGAAAGGGGCTAATGAATGAATATGCACTTTAGGCCGATAGGACTTACTGCTGCACAGACTTTGTAGCGTATGGTTGCGTGCTAGCTCATTTTCTAGATATTGGGTTTATATTTTTTCAATAATAATGCAGTTGGTTATGCAGGATTTGGAAGCGGAGACTATATCATATGAGTCGGTATATTTATATCTTTGTGTTTATTTGTTAAGTGAAGAAAACTATTTTTAAGTCGAGCCTGATGTTACCTTCCACATAGCAGAATGATCCCAGACTCTTCGACACAGTGAGGCATACGGCTTATTGATTAAACAGCCGATACCCAAAGCCCAGGTGTCCCTATCGGGACTGGAAAAAGTCTAATCGGTGCATCTCTGGTGTTTCCATTTTGAGAAGAAATAAACAAAAAGTAGGTCTGTGCGATGTCCGGCTTCTGTGGTCAGTGTAGCAACTTAAGGCTGATCATAATGGATGAGCTCTGCTTTAAACAGGCCGCGGCAGACGCGTCTTTGTCTCATATATTTCTGCCGTTAGTTTAAAGCTACATGCAGCATTATTTTTTATGTCGTTGCAGGGTACATTGCAAAGAGCTAAGGCCCAAAATGTCTCACAGGCTATCTCACAGGCTATCTGTAACTTGTGTGTTTTACTAGACGGGCTTTCTCCACTCTGAGGGGCTGCTTGTGTACTTCATGAGAGAGAGAGAGAGAAAGTCAAGGTGTATTTAACTCCAGCTGAATGTCATGGGATCTCTGCAGTGCTCCGATGTATCGTGTTGCATTATTATCGGGGATAGCCGGGGCTCAGTGCTGCATCACATGTTGACGTGTTGATCTGAAGTACAGGGTTAAACCTGAGCTATGCTTTGGTTGAGCTCGCCTCGTGTGGCTTTGGATTGGCCAGTATTAAAAGACCTCATCATGGATTCTTGTGGTGTTACATGCACTAAGTGGTATGACCCATGTTTGTGATGTGGCATTGTTGTTGAGTGAAAGGCCTGTGGTCCATAAGCTCCCCATATATACACGGGCACAGGGGAATAATGGAGGCTCTACTCTATGTACATTGAGCTATTTACATTTTTACTACCTCTACTTACAACCTGTCCTCTCCTCAATGGTCTGTGCTCAGCAGGATGCAGCTCAGTCTAACTTTCACGGACTGTTAAAGCAAAAGGTTTGCTCGTGGGCAAGATTTTAAATATGGCAAGTAGAAATATTTTCTTTGATGAAATATCACAATTATAAGCTTTGTTTTGCTTGCTTTTTCTGACAAGTGCACATGATGTGTTCAAGGACCGTCGGTAAGATAAACATCTGATGATAATGATGCTCTTTAATGCTTCTGGCTAGAATAAGTAGTTTTGAAGATTTGTTGAAAGAAAACGTTCTTTTAAATCTCGCCGGCGGGTTTTGAGACTCTTTGAGGTACAAATGGAATCCAGTGTTTCCCACGGGATGTTGTCTGGTGGGTGGACCCCTAGGGGGGTCTTGAGGGCATGTTTCCCTGCAAACATTTTAACCATTTTAAAGTTCATGCTGACCCAAATCAGAGATGTAGCTGATCGCTGCCATGTATGTGTCTCTTAGGTTTGAAGAGCATAGAAGTCTTTGTTTGTTGAGAGCTTTCATGTTAAGAGACTTCTCTAGATGTCCTGTTGGCTCCTCGCACAAATGAATGACGTGAAATGATTTACTGATTTGGTTCTTTGAGATAATTCTTATCATGAAAGAGTTATTTCAGGGTGAAAAAATGTATTGATTTAAAGTGGGCTGACTTTAGTGACAGATGTTAAAAATTTGTATAGCAGTGCTGTCGTGCTGCTGCTACCATCTCGATGAATCCCGTCTGGGATGCTTTCACTTTTGGAAGTGTTTGTGCAAGACGTGCGTGACAGTTGTACCGCTGTGATAAGCCATTTGTAATTTGCAGTGCTTATAGAGCGCTACGTTTGTGGATCTATGTCTAAAACACACGTGAGAGGATCGTGGGCGAGGCTTTTAAAGTGCAGCTTGCTCTCCGGGGGATCCCGTGCTTGGAGGCCATTCTTGCAACGCGCCGAAACACATGTTATGCAAATGGTCATATTTTTGTAATCGAACCACTCTGGGTCCTACTGCGTTCGCAGTTGTAACATTACTTTCTCTGGACCACACACTCGCTAATGTTACGCAGTGCCACACCTCCTTTGGGTGGGCTGAGATGACGGGCCGGTGGTGGCAGCAGACTGGCCGCTGAATACAATCATGTGGCTATAAAGTTTGTAGTTTGACGAAGTCTGAACCCCGAATACCCCCCAAACACATCACACCAACACAGCGTCATAGAGAGCGGAGCGTCTTTATTTGTGATGGTATTGAAAATCATACCATTGGGATTCCTAAATATCCTGGTGTGCCGTAAAGAAATCAGGTAGCTATCAGCTGTGCGCTCGAGATCAGGCTGCAGACCTAGCCACTGAAAAGATGGGTCAGGAGTAATTATCTTGAGACTTTTATACGATCTATATTGTGATATTTACTGGAGGGAAATGAGTATGATCATGTACATAACTCCTCCTTTTGTCTTCACGTGTTTCGTATTTCACGTTCGATCACAGAGATAACCACCAGCGTACAAACCTCATTCCCGTCATGCCAGGGCCGTGTCCTCCGGTAAGCCCTTGGCAACCCACAACACTTTCAGTGTTTCTCTGGCCGCACCCAGCTACTCCTGCTTGTGGTAATACTATCTCTGCCTTTGCTCAGCAGTCTCTGCCACCACCGTAGAGAGAGGCAGCAGATACAGGACGCAGGGAAAGCATGACTAAAGGAAAAGGAATCAAGGTCAGGGGAAAAATAGGGAAGGAAGCAGTGAGGCAAGAGAAGGAGCCGGGAAACATTCAGTGATTTCCAGTCCACTTCTTAGTATTATGCAATCCAGCAACCCTCCATCACCACAGAACTGAATCACAGTATGACCAAAAACGGGCTTCACAAAGTTAGTGTTGATTGCTTTACATTTACACACACGTGTTTATGTTATGGTGGCGGTCTGCTGTAGATGTATGCAGTGAACGTGTCTCCCTCTGTCCTCACGCTGAAGAGGTGACCCATTGTTCACACATTGAATGAGTGTCAGTCACACGGTTAGACATGTACGGCTGGCTGCTTCATGGCGTTGGTAAGAGATTATATTACATTTTATCGAGTTTGTCACGTAAACATTGTACACAAGGTACCACAGACAGGGATTTATGCACATACAAACAGCATTAGACACATCACCATTGCTTTGCAAAGAAAAAGAATAATAATAAAATAATGAAATCCACAAGCAAACAGACAAAAGATAATGTGTATGTGTGGGTCTTCTTACATTCTGTCACAGTGACACATTATATCTGTGTAAGAAAATGTGTTTGAAAGAGGACCAATGAGGATGTCCCGAGCATCTACAGTAAAATCTACAGAGCAATATCCCTAAAATGATTGAGCCACTCCCTCATCGATGGGGGATCAGGAGAGAACCACGAGTGTAGTACGGTTCGCTTGGCGCCATTTAAACCGGCAAATATGTCTTTTCTAAGCTAACCTGGAATTATCACTGAGGGCGGAGTCATCGTTGAATTAACAATAAGGTTGGCTGTTTTGGAATAAGAAATTCCAGGATATTTTCCAGAAAACATGGAGGTCTGTACCAACAGAATTATGTTGTGTGAGCTTTATTTTGAAGGCCCATTTGAAGGTATGGTGTCATATCATTAATGCACAAACTTATAGTGAATGAGCTGATGTGCTGGTTTTTTTGATGAGATAAATATGTTAGCCCAGATAGTTTTCCAATTGAGCTCAAGGCCTTGTCCCTGAAGGTCACGCTTCTGAGGCCTCACCCCCAGAGTCTTGGCACTTTTCGAGATGAAATCATTGTAAATGGTGGACACCAATCCAACCCAAGTGCTTAGTGGATGAGAGGGTAAAGGCCAATCCCACAGAACCCTGTATTATTTTACATTTTGATGATTTTTACCGACGTAGGTACAGGCGGAGAGAAGGTCTCCTGCTCCCTAGTTAGTGACATACGCATTAAAATCTGCTTTAAAGTTGCCCCGTGGAGTAACGCAGTTATGTTTACATTCAACGTGTCTCACTACGAAGCATTGTTTGTGTCGTTGAGGCCTGACAAAGATCACTTGCAGAGTTTATAACCAGCGCTGTTTACATCCGTTGGCTCAATAGCTGCTCTCTTCTTCCCTGCCAGCAGGAATCTGTGTTGCATTGTGCACACCGCATCATTAGAGCTGCAACCTTTTATAACATCTTTGACTTTTCTTTTTTGATACAAAACTTAAAATTTCTTGTCTCGTTCATTCAGGAAATGCCAAATATATGAACCTTCCAGTTACCTTTTGGAGGTCTGTCAGAGATGGATTGTGTGTTGAATCCTCTCGTACAGTGACTTACCATAGAAACTCCCCGAAGCTTGGCTCGTGTTTCGGTAAATTTGAGTGTATAATTGCTGTCTTTTTAAACGTACGATGTGACCTTTGAGTTTGGAAGCAACAGTAACACTGATTTCCAAATTACTTTGTCTGTCTCTAATCTAATTGAAAAGCCCCTGACTGTGTTTTCTCCCCCTTGTTGCTGCAGGTTCTCAGCCCATGGTACAAGGCCCTGACTGAACATACTGGTGGGCATACAGACTTACTACTGTGGTGAGTGATCCATCTGAGAAATGTTTCCACCTGCTTATTAACATCATGGGTATGCAGAGTCACAGCATGGCTTTTGAACAACCTGTCATTAGTTCATGTTGTCTGATGTTTGTGAAGAACATTAACGTCTCCCTTTCATGAAATCTATACCCGTGAAGATTTTCCCACTGAATCTATCTCTTTGAGTATGCTTGCATTTTTAATTGCCTTCATTATCTGTGATCATCTTTTTGTCACTTTATTTGAGTTAATGCACAGTTGCTGGCTTATGCCTATATCAGGTATATTTTCTGTTCCAGTCAGGAATGTAGCAGATCTGTTGCACGTTGGTGGTTCACATAATCACCTCTACAGTCTAATGCAGTTCACTACTGATGTTTCACCAACAGTGAAAATCAACATGTCTACTCAGGGCATTTTCAAACCCATAATTAGTTTGCTCTGGTTCAAATTGGTGAATGCGTTGTTTTCCTTTCGGGCGGTTTCTTCTTCCTTTTTTTTAGGATACGTCGCCCATTGTTTAAATGTCTGAGGCCATGTCGGGAGCGAGAGAGTAAACACAGGAACAAAGTGCCAAATTATGAGGAAGGCAACGTACTTCACTGCTACTCTGACAAGACCTCTATTCATTCTCCGACTAGCCCTGACTAGTGTGCCGCAGTGTTAGGTCAGGTCGAGGTTGGAGTCTCTAAAACACAGAAGTGCTTAGTGTTAGTGTCTCCCCCCCCCCGCCCCCATTCGGACCACATCTCCCATGAACCCCGTTGCTTCCTGCATCCCTTCCTCTCCCATGTGTCTTATTTTACTGAGGAGAACAAATGTGTTGGATGTGAGTTTATTTTCTGCTCTTGAAACCGTCCGCGATTGCCAGAAAGTTTGGTTTCCAGTGAACGAACGTCTCTCTCTTCCTGTTTTGAGCTGCTAAAGAATCCAGCAGATTTCCTGTGAACACTACTCGGCACTGCACAATGTACAATGCAGGACGGGATCTATAGAAGCTCAGTCTCCACCGTGATGGTCATGTTTATATGCACTTGGATAGCCAAGATCTTTCTGCCCGGCTTAGTGACATTGTTCACTTGGTTCTCTGCTTGAACCGAGATGCTTTGCTGTGACAGCTTCCACCCATTTCTGCAACTAGCTGTGTTAATGTCAGGTCAGCCACATTCGAAGGCTTTGTTTCCCTCGCTGTAGAGCCCCCAGCTCTTTGTTTATTGCACTCATGATGCTATAACGCAGCACAGTAAGTAGTTCTTAGTCATCCACTGTGTTATTTACATAAACAGCCTACAAGCATGGCTGCACAGCTCCCATTTTCACAGTTTCAACGGTCAGCACGAAAATTCAAGAATCTGGTCTTCTTTGCAAATAGCGCAGGAAGTAATGGTCTATTGTGATATGTATATATGATATGATCTTTTTTCTTTTTTTTTGTCCAAAATGACATTAGTGCACTGAAACATTAAACTTCATTGGGAATTAAATAATTATACATAAATATAAACAAAGGGCCAGTCGTCAAAAGCCAGGTGCTCAGAAAAGAAGACAGAAATTAAAAAAGAAAAGAAAATGAGCAACCATTTCCTGACCTCTCATTTGGGGCATGTGTCGAAGTTTGTTTGTACACCTGGACCGAAGCAAGATGGCCTGATGGGCGTGTTTACCGAAACATGGCTTGCGATTCTGGTCTGTAGCCGGTTTTGAATGTTGTATAGCGGTGATCCAAAGTGTTAAAATTCAGTTTGTGAAGCAATATTGTAGCAATAGCGACGGCCCACGTTTCCCATCACGTTGGCTGTTTTGTGTTCCAAAGTGCATGTTACCTCTTGTTAGTATAAGCAATGTGCCCTTTCATTACATGCTGGCTTATGTTGTAGTTGTGATGGTTTGTGGTTTTAACCATTAGTGAGGCGGCTGTTTACTTGACTCCAGCTGTGTTTTGCTACTGAGACTTAACGCTCGTGTCCCATGTGTTGAAACTGGTCTGGGCTTCAGATCTCTGGGTGCTGCTTGCCACAGTATTGTAAGTCTGAGCTCTGCTAACTATGTGGTGCTAACATTTCAAATCTTTTACTGCGTTATATCATGTCAAATAATTACACTAATCGGACAACGTGTACGCCGTTGTTGATTTTTATAGTTTATTTCTGCAGCAAAGAAGTCTTTGTTTTGAAATAATTGAGCCCACAGTATCAGTGCAGCAGTTTTCCTATAACATAGCTTGTATGCGATGTCTCTTCCACTGCCCCTATTTTCAAAATATACCACAAATATTTCAGACATTTCTCTAGCGTGTCCTAAAGGAAGCAAAAAACATTGTCCCTGGTTAACCCTGAATTACAAAACCAATTTAGTGTGAGAGCGTGGAAGAAGCAGGGAGGAATGAGGAGGCAGAAAGTGAGATGGTTAAATACAGAGAAGGATAATAGTGAGGTACACAATTACACGTCTTATAGCGTAGTAAGCCCAAAATTAGCCAAATTTAGATTTTGACTGCTGCATGGTTTAGAGACGGTTATGAGACAGGATTTGTTCCTACAAATTCTTAAAATATTTCTTGAGTAAACTTTGTGAACCATAGAGGCTCTGACTTAATAAATGTCTAACCTGCTGACTCGGCCAGTTTTTCTAAGAACTGTAATTGACAGCAAGGCTCCAGACTAACTTTTTGTTTTTTTTTACACTACTCTAACATCTATTTTATATTGCTGTGAAACATCGCCTTTAAACAACTGTATCTATGCAGAAGAGCCGGTCACTGATTACTCTGAGCAGCATGCATGGGAATAACTGACAATATAATAAGTGTCTGATTAAGTTAGTTTTTAAGGTTGTTCTTCACTCGCACTGAAGAACTTCCACACCAACGACATGTTCGATGCCACGAACACGTTGGTAGACAATGAAATTCTTTTTCTATCTGTTACTTATTCAGTCTCTCTTTCAAACTCTTACACCAGAGTTGGTGATTGTTGGAACAGTGGAAAGACTTCAAACAGTTTGTTTCATTCTATTTTTACAATGACCAGCAAGGTGAAGTTATTGTTTCAGTCAGTGGTGTGTGGCAGCTTCAGGGCTGTGGTGGGGAAGGGATTTAGCGAGTGGTGGTAATGCTTTTTTACTGCCCTGTTTTTGCAAATAACTTCATCTCTCCAGATTTTAGTGCGATATAAGTAGGATTTATTGTTGGGCTATGCCGAACACAGAAGAGCAATGAAGCGCAGTGTTTATATTTTCAGATGAGCCGCTTTGGATGCATCTGGTTATGTTATGAAATATAAGTAAAAATGTCGGCATGAGGCATGCTTGCTCTGAACTGAAGGCTGAATCAGTTAGTGAGAGGACTGACTTGTATGTGTATTCATTTCTCCTTCTTTGTTGTTTTTCTTCAGCGCTACGTGGAGGATGTGACGGTTGGTCTTTGTGGTATTTGTCCCGCCCCTCTTCCATTGTGATTGGGTGGCTGGGTAAAAAGTGACAGTGACGAGCACAGCTCATTGTCTTTTCAATATTGCAGACTTGCGACAGCCTGAGGTAGCTTTTAGGAGCGCAGATTAATTGTATGTTAGGTACGTTAATAAATTGTAATAATTGTTAAAATCTCTTCGGCGACAGTTATGACAGGAGGCCCTTTGTTTTCAGGGTGTCCGTCCGTCACCTTCTCATGAACACGATATCTCAGGAACTCTGGCAGGGGGTTTCTTTAGATTTGGCACAAACGTCCACTTAGACTCAAGGATGAACTTATTAAAATTGGGTGGTCGAAGGTAACTGACCTCACAAAACATATTTTTGGTCTACCTCAAGAATTTGGATGCTAATTATGTTAATTTCACACAAATGACTGTTGATTGCACCTTTCCTGCTGAAGACAGATGTTAGCGGGTGTTAGTGGTTTTTATCTTGCATAACTAATTCACCGTTTATTCTATTTGTAGTTGTGTTTTTTGTTTTCTCTTGTCCTCTTCTTCCTTTCAAAGGAAGTATCTTTTAAACATTGCATGGATCAGCTGTTCTAAGGGGTAGCTTTTTAGTGACGGACAATAATGGGCTATAGGAGCCAATCAGATCAACGAACAATACACCTTTTGATGGGCAGAAAGGCATTTGACAGTTTGCAGTGAACTGTAATGATGACATAAGCTTGGAAAATAAGGCCCGAGTTGAAAACTACTTCTTTTATCCGACAGAGTTCATCAAGGAGCTGAAGCTTCAGTTGCTCTATTTGTGCACACCTCCCACCCAACCTATGACCTCTGACCTGTTAAGTGTCCACTGACTATCTGCAGAGCTTGTACATGACGAATACATTTTCTTTTTTTAATGAACAATGCTTCCAGTAAGCCATATTTGTTTTCCTCTGTATAAAAGTGGTCACTGTGCGCTTACACAGGTGATGGAGTTTGCCACATCTTATTCTAACCCAAGACTCCAGCTTCACTCACACCTAGCCGAGGTCAATAAATGGGCTCATCGTGTTTGTCTGTTGCTGGAAATAGATGCTCGTCGGGTTCTTAGGTAAGGTTGTGTGGATTAACGGCTTACTACAATAAAACCACTCTCAACAACTGAAAACAAGACTGTAATCTGGGACCTCACCACCTGTAGAATAATGATAATAAGTACATTTCATCAGCATCTGTTGGGTGGGCGTGATAATATGTTGGGCACTTAAAGATCAATTACCCAAACATAATTGAAATTAGTGTCAGCAGGTATTATGACATTAGTCTAGGTCAACTAATACTTTAATGATTTACAGCCTGATGATGATTTGTTCCATGCTCAAGCTCAACCTAGCTCTGGTTGTAGTTTTTAACTGTAGTCATGTAGTCCTTTGTTTATGTCAGGGATTGGAGTGTTTGTCCATAGAAACGCGTCTCATCCTCGATGTTAACTAGTGAACCCCTGGACCATAATGGTTTAACTCAGTAGTGCATGTCTGCTTGCATCTACTGTGATCTAGTCCGTGTCACTTAACCATCCAAAAAAATTCTTTAAGTGATTGGGATTATGAGTTCGGCGAGGTCTTTTTTTTAATCCGAGCGAGCACAGGCGGCGTCTCTCAGTGAGGTAACCACGGTTGATTCTGTGGCCCTCACTGACCCGCTGCCTTCATGGACACAAGCGGCCCCGAGCCGGTATAGCCGCCCATGGAGCGAGACTGGCTGGCGAGGCCCACGTGCTGCCATCTGTCAGCGACAGACAGCTCGTCTCGCTGACCTCACACAGGCCTTGTGAGGCAGAGCTAGGCCTGCCAACGCAATCTGTCACTCCAAGAGACTAACCCTAGAGGGGGGAGGGGAGAGCCACACTGTTTCTGTTGTCATTGCACCTTATACAACTCTGGGAGTTAAAAAAAAAAAAGACTTGACCGGGACGCACAGTGCTGTCATTCAGTATTGAACCTGTAACTTGTAATGTTTTTTTAATTTAATATTAAGATCTGTACGAGTAAGGATTGGAAGTAGCTAAAGAGTTAAACTGCTATTGTTCCCTAGTCTTCTGCCACACAACAATAACACAACAATGAGACATGATATGATCGCTGACTTAAGTTCCCCAGATAATCAGCTTAAATCTGTACATTATCCCAGGTACAAGGGACAGCGTATTTAGTTTGTTGCCTAGTTGTGTTCTAACTTTGGGGACCAACGTCTGTAAAATCTTGATTATTAGCAGATAAGCTGCTTCACCTTCTGGTGCATTTTTACAAATGTGTTTTATTTTATTGTGTTTTACTGTGAGAGTGCAGGCCATATTGATTTTGGTTTTTACACACGTGTCTATAGAATCCCCCCGAAGAGAGATCTATAAAAGCCAACCCATGCGGAAGTATGCGGTCATACAGAGATGGCCATTTAGCAGTGGTGAAGGAGATTTCAACAGCCTGTAATAAAACCTACTATAATGGTATACATTACCCAGCTTCTTCAGGCTTTAGTTTCAGCTTGGAAACAAGGTGCGACTCTAACTGGGAGACAGGACAATGTTTTAGAGTGAGAGACTATGATGAATCCCTGCTGCCTGAATTTCCCTTTTTTTTTACTGCTTTCCGAGGACGAGCCCACACCGTCAGGCCTCAGACAGCTCCTGTAGGAATAGGAATGAACCCCATTCCCACCTGCAGAGTAGAGCCAGAGCAGCAGTCACAGCGTGGCTCTTCCTTACCTATTGATGCAGTAGTCTTCAAAGAGCACCAAACCTACATGCTGGATATTGTTACCACAGACCGGGAGGGACAAAAGGACACCCATGGTGCAGTGAGACACAACAGTGTGAGATTTTCCTCAGCCATTTTTCAGAGTGCAAAGAGGCCCTTTTCACACATGCAGCCGGTACCAACATAACAAGAGACTGTTGGAGGCTGAAAGCAACCGTTCCAATTGTCAACATAAGTACATTAGTGTTGAGTAGAAAAGAATCAGAGTAAATTCATGAGTTTCTGTACGTGGTTTGTTTCCATGACATGAGGTAACGGCTGTGGTTAGGATGTGACGTCTCTCCTCCTGAGGCAAGTTCTCTGCATTCATTGCGGTTGTTGTTGAATTATTTCACTTTCAGCTTGACCGTGAGTGAGAGCGTTTGTCCACAGCTAATCTCGTGTACTGCTGCGGCAAACCTCATCATATTTTGGGTGCGCAGGACATCTCGCGGTTGCGGCGACTCACATTTTTTTCATACACCTTTTTATTGCCTGTTTTGTACCGTCATTGACTGCCTGCTGACTCCTCCTCCCCACTACTCTTAACCACTAGTGATAACACAGCAGAGGTGCGTCTCAGATCACCAGCTGCTGCTCTCCGCCCAAAGACACAGCGGGAGGGAAACAGTTCGCTCACTTTTAGGCTACATCCGCACTACTACGGTTCCATTTTAAAACACATACCGTTTGCTACGTTTACACTGAGCATCCACAATAATCTACAAGTTTAAAAACGCTCCCGTTCTGTTTTGAAACTCCGGGGTTACCTCGTAGTGTGGACAGGCTGAACCACATACGTTAGGGAATGTTGACGGGGACTCCCGCATTCGCTACTCGATTGGGTCTTCGCAGTCACGGCGTGTCCTTCCCTGATTCGTCACGCCCCTATCACATGACCCCTTTTCCGGCCTGTTCTACCGGTGATTCCTTTCAACATGGATAACGTATTACAAGCGTTACTGGCCTTGTTGTCTATGCTAGCAGCTGTTGTGAAGTTAAATTGTCTATGAGTATAAAGAGGAAGATCTTAAGTATCAAGCACGACCTTTTTATTATGAAACGGTACCATAATACATCGTATTTTCTGTAACTAAGCAACCAATGTACTTCCTGTTTATACCGGCACCCGCATGCCCAGTGTACGCGAATAGTCACGTGATAGACGTTTCAGGCATGCTACTGTGGACGGAGATCATTTCATAAACGATGCTGAAACACCGTGTGGACGGAGATCGGTTTCATTTAAAACACATCGGTGTGGATGTAGCCTTCATATGTTGGACGGTGTGTCACGCTAACAGAACTACCAGTACACAGACGGCTCAGCAAATTTAATTTTGTCTTTGGCAAGATTGCACGACATGTTTTATACTCCAACTTCAAATCGATTGCATGCATGGGTCGCAGCTTGTTTTTGAGTTTGAATGGAGTGCGTTTGACAAAGCCTTTACAGGCCATCGGTGTCTAGACGGGGTGTTAGCCGACTGTGGGTCGTATTAATTCTATTACACAATAGTGTAGTGGTCGATGCTGACACACCCTTCTAGTTGGTGTATGTAATGCATGTACAGGCAGTAAAATCAAGCGCCCCTCATCCACTACCCTAATATCTGCATAATGCATCAGTCGTGCATGTTATCACTGCAGTTGCTCAGATAAATACTCCGTTGATATGAAGTTAAATCTGTTCTGACAGCAAGTAGCACATATTGATAAGCTGTTGTGTTTTTTGATCACACATCTTTGAGTGAGCTAAAGCCTCTGAGTGGGTCCCCGATCAAAGTTGTTTTAAAATTGTTTGTTATATAGTTATGATTGTGGTTATATTTATGAATGTTGAAAATGTAGGCCTATCTGAAAATGAAACCAAATAAAATCTCAAAATCTTTCTTCTTTAAAACATTATCTAAATCAAATTACCCTCGTTTATTTGTTTATTTTTATGATTTCAACACGGAAATTTTGTTCACAATGGAGCTTTATCAGGGAAATAGAAATGGACGTGTGTGTGGTGAGTTTACTGCGTACTTTCAGATTCGAATGTGTCGGAGACGCACGGTGCGTACATATCAACATCACTGTTTGATTCCACGTCCTGATTTTCTCTTGGTGTTGAATGATAGTCTTTGTGAGTCTCTTCTTCTTCTCTCATTAGGCTGGGACTTGATTTAAGCTTGAGCCTACTGTACAGGCCAGTCTGCCACTGGTAGCAGTCACAAGGGGGAGAGGGAGAGAAGGAATGCAGAGACAGAGATTCCCCCCCCCCCCCCCCCCCCCCCCCCCCCCGCGCCAACTGCGTACCTTCAGATGCGAAT
>NW_022280097.1:62846-71157 GCF_004355925.1 Anarrhichthys ocellatus | reverse complement strand
CAACAGGGGGCCTGGGGAGGACAAGAGGTTTGTAAACACAACGCCCCCCCCCCCCCCCCCGTTCACCCACACTGTCAACACAGAGGAGCCTTGCTGCAGATTGTGGCTCCACAGCGCCACTGCAGTGGGATGGTGGTGGAGGGAACTGCAGCGTTGTGTTTACAAACCAGTGGTCCTCCCCAGGCAATGCTGCTGTCAGATGGGATTTGAGCGGAGGGTCTCAGTGATCTGTGACTCAACAGTCTGCAGGTTTTCATTTCAAACCAAACACAACAGCAGGCGACTCTCCTCTATACTCAGCCTCCCATCTTGTTTTAGGTGGATTGATCAAAGCTGCTGCTGTTTGAATCAAATAAATTCCTGCATCCACTTCAGCCAATACTCAGTTCAGATTACCATAGACCATGAAATGAGATGCATTGTCTAGATTATCTAGAGTAAATCAAATTTGGTCATGAGACGATTCCTTTGTGCAGTTTTCTGTGTTTGAGGCTCTGACTGGACAAGGCAGCAGTCAATAACATGGAAACGTCCTCACTCTATTTCACTGTTTGCTTGCTTTAAGAAGGCAAGATATTAAAACCCACTGTGTAGAATACAAATGAACAACAATTTTGGCACCTCCCAGTTGTAGAATAAAAAAAAAGACCCGTTGAAAGATCACAATGCACACTCAAAACTGTGCATCTGACTGATGCTGCTGCTTCTGCTATGCTGTGCAGACACGGTGTAAATCAATGGGCTTAGGGGTGTCATGTCAGTGTAATGTGAATGCGGTTGCTTTAAATTACAGTACGCTATTGTAAATGTATTGAGTGATTTATGCCTGTTATAAGCTACAGCACATTGTATCGATATCGATCTTATCCAGCTTTGAGTTGGTTAACTGGCATCCTGAATAGATAGGGGGGGGTCAAGGAGAATGAGAGCTTGGTTTCCCCTCACTTACAGTAATAGTAAGAGCAATATTATAGAGTGTAGAGGTTTGTTTTGTGTAAATCAGCTCTAATAATATAATTGTGCTGTGTATAATGCTGCTTTAGATCCAAGTCTGCAAGAAACGTATCTCTGGAGCAACTTGTCAATAATTAGGTCAAATGCGAGGATGTTGTAGATTGACTTTACTCCATGTGTGGCATAATGGCGATGTAGCCAGTGTGTTTAGATTTGAAGTGGAGTTGTTGTAAATGTAATTTCCAGCAGTGGCTGTCATACTGTACATTCCTATCCTAAACACTGCATGCTTAGTACGGAGCTGCAGTATTTGCAGCATGGAACTGTTGCTTGTAACTTAAAAGCAAAAGCAGCCCGTCAGCTGCTTACGATTTAATAATAGCTTTAGAGCACAGTGTTTCACAGGGTGGTAGTAATGGCTCATTTCAACATCACACAATGCCGCCGGTTAGCGTTGAGCTACTTATGTAGCAGTGTTTGTAACCCTCATCTCAGATGATCTGCATTATTTTGTCAGCTTGCTGTATATCTGACCCCTCAGAACGACCTGCTTGCTGACAGTTGGTCTCTATGGAAAACACAATCCCCTCTCTCCAGAAGGAGGGTCCGGGCACCGATAAGTGTCGCTGCGCCAACATGCTAGGGAACATCATCGCCTCTTCTTCTGCTGTCTCTTGAGTCAGGGACAGATCCCCAAACAGCTCAGCCATGGCAGCCTTATTCTCTTGCGAAGGTGATGCAACTGGCTCGAGTGTGGAGTCTGCTGCTGTTGTTGTCGTCGTCGTTGTTGTTGTTGTAGGTTCATTTCGCAGGAATAGCAAAAGTTGTTAGGAGTGGACACATTGGCCCTCCCTTACTTTCAACAATATATTCTGTTTCCCTTCAGTTTATAATTAAAGCCACTGTTAGTAACTTTAATAAAACTTTTTATTGCAATGAGAAAGTTTGTGACCCACCTGCCATGTTGAAAAGAGTCGAGCCAGAACCAGCCACCACTTTATCGTTTTACAGCTAAACAGTGGGCCTAGTTTGACAGTTTGATCAGGGTTTACGAGCAGTGATTGAGAGAGTCCTTGACTCTGATTGGTTGTTTTTCTTCGGGCACGCTGGAATCTTGCAGAGGCATTAAGGAGGTGGAGGAACCTGATGGTTTGACAGTTTAGAGGTTATTTCTTAATAAAGTAAACTGTAGCTTTGACGATGAATCTCATCTTCTCCTCTAACTACCTGTGGAAAGTATATAACATAATGGCATCACTGTGTGAAATCTACATTTTGTAGATCATGTTAGTTGGTCAGAAGAGCAGTCTGATCCGGACTACTTCCCCCCCCTTGTGACATTCTGCAAATGTTAAGGTCACAGGGTCACGCTAAATGTTTTTCTGTGCCAGACTGAAAATCTAGCATCCTGGGAAATAGACTGTAACGTAGCGCTCACTGTACCCACGAGAGTGTTTCATCCACTTAACTGCCATTAAATGCACAGAAAGTCTGCTCTCCCTGGGAGAGGGGGGGTGCAGACACTTGGCTCGAGGCATCACATCGCTGATTATCCTCCGGGGACATGTGCTGTGAGCCGGCCCTTGTTTGGGATCGGCTCTCACTGACTTTTTAAAGTAGTGGTTTCCTTTTTAGTTCATGAAAACCGCAGACAAAATCAATGTTGAGTCATGAACCCCTGACATGTGCTCGGATGCACAAACTGTAAAAGTCAAACCACAGGATATGTTAGAATTCCCCCCCCCTCGTGTTTTTTAGTTGATCATGTGTAGTGGATTGGTACCTTGTTAAATGATATAGAAGTAATTAGGTGGAGGAGAGGCCGCATGGGGAGAAGGCTATTTGTTAACACTTAAGAAGCACAGCTGATCCATACATTACTGCACCTCCTGAGAAGTAGCGAGCACTTAGTACACACGGGAGTTCATCCACATGTTGTAGTTCCAGTCAACACGACCGCTACTATGAGGAAATACAGCAGCTAACCATAAGCTACCGTAAATCATTCATCATCGGCCTCTGCATTTGCGTTTGAGTCGTAATCAAACAGCCTTAAGTTGAGGCTGTAAAGAGTTGTATTAAAGTTGAATGACACATTTTACTGTTCACCGGGTCCTCGTTGAAACTAATGTGGTGAAACTAGCGGATGACATCTGCACCTGGAAGTACTTTGTTGTTATCTCGACTCTGCTTGCATTGTGATTGGATCTCAGTTCGCTACAGTTGTAGCTGGAGCTTTCTCTTTTGTTCTGACAATCGTGAGGTAGAAGTGAAGCATTCACATTACAAAGTCATCTACCAGGAATGTGTGCTCGCATGTATTTGGTTCGCCGACACTGTGCCTTGCCGGGCGATGTTCCAGCAAACGATGCATAAATGATTCATTCATGTATGATGTGCATTGAGCAGTAGTGTTAATGAATCTCTCTCTCTCTGTGTTTTCCAGGCTAGGTGTGTGCGTGCTGACCTCATGGTGTAACAGAAGTAAAGATGAGCATTAGCAGTGATGAGGTCAACTTCCTGGTCTACAGATACCTACAGGAGTCAGGTATCCTCCCAAGTCCTTATTATTGCTATCAATACTGCATTTTTTTTTCATCTTAAAATACTACACTTTTATTACCTTTTATTAGTCTTTTGCTTCCCTATTGATCTGATTTTTACATCCATTGTCATTATGTTTTTCTCTATTTCTAAATGTTGTCTTTTGGTTTAATATGGACACAAAGTTGCACATCATTTTAAATGATTGAAGGTCCAAACCATAAGCATTTGAGTCAATAACGCTGCACTGCAAGTCTGACCTACGGAAAACTAAATTTGCCAAAAGCGTCACCAAAGTCATGATTAGCGATTTGTCTTTTTAATCGATAAAAGTGATTCAAAGTTTTTTAGACACACCCGAAAATTGTGAATCAGAACGAATGAAGATTCCTTGATTTATACTTTGATAAAAAACGAAATCCCATTTCCATAGTTTACAATAGGTTTGATGCAATTTAAAGCAACAACAAAATCTATTTGTTTTACTTCAGTTGGTTTTACATTTGCACATTGGACACCTCCATGACGACAGAGAGAAATGACCGTCTCTGCTGCTGCTCGTTATGTTGAAGTGTAAAAACATCACAATCAGTGCGGGTCAGCGTGTTTGCTGACAGGCACACTCTGGAGGAGAAGTTGTCGGGAGAAAGTGATGCCGTAAACGCGACTGAACAGGCTTATAAACAGGTGTGTGTGTGTGTGTGTGTGTGTGTGTGTGTGTGGTGATTGAGGGGTGGTGATTGAGGGGCCTGTCTGTCCACTACTTAATCAATCATAGACGGTTAATAGACTGGATTTATTTACCCTGAGAAGAGTGCTGAAGGCTGCACGAAGAGTCACTCTCACCCTCGCATGCTTTACATGAAGCTCCCGTGCACAGTACTGACCGTGGCACATTGGGAGTAAACTTGGGATTTGTTGGATGAGTAGCGGGGCTTTTTTCAGACGGACTAAAAACTTACAGAGTTAAAATGAGTCTCCAGATATACCCAGACTTTCCTGGCCTTTGTGTTTGACAGTAACCTTTATCCAACTGCGGTGAGCAGTGTAAACCAAACCCCCATATCACTGCAGAGGAGCAGCCAGAAGGCTCCGTTCAGCTGCTACTGGTTACACGTGGGAATCAATGAAAGTTGTGCGGTCTGAAACTCACCTTCCTATGACTTGTATCATATTTATTGCTTCATATATTTTTGTTTAAGGCACAGGTGGCTCATGCAAATCAGAAAGTCCTGTCACGGTTGTGTTGTTCTTTCATTGAAACACAAAAGCTCAGCTGGGGCAGTTGGGGGGAAATTGGAGTTCCACATAGAGGCCGTGTTTGTTTACCGAAAACATTTTAATTGTTGCATCACATTAATGGCACCACGGGTATTAAAGCATTTTACTGCATAGTAACCAGTACAAAGTCTGATGTTTTATGCATTCAATTCAAATATGTGTAAATAATGCTGGTGGGCAGTTGTAGCCAGAGGTCGCAGTGCAAGCGATCTCTTTTATAACCTCGACAACATACACGAGGACAGAATAACAGCAGTGATGTGGAAGGAATAAGATGGCTTTAAAATGTAGTTCTTAAATAAATCAAGAGGGAAGTATTATTTGCTGTGATATATACATATGTCGTTGCCTTCCAATAAAAATCTCCTCTCCTCTCCTGCCCCCTTCCTCCTGCTCTTTGTCTCTCCAGGGTTCTCCCACTCAGCGTTTACCTTCGGTATAGAGAGTCACATCAGCCAGTCCAACATCAATGGTGCTCTGGTTCCCCCTGCTGCCCTCATCAGCATCATCCAGAAGGGCCTGCAGTACGTCGAGGCTGAAGTCAGCATCAATGAGGTGGGACACAAACAATCTGATGGATCCTCTGCCCTCCCCTCCACCTCTCCTCTCTAACTGGTTATTCCTCCCACGCTACAGGACGGCACATTATTTGACGGGCGGCCCATTGAGTCTCTGTCTCTGATTGACGCTGTGATGCCGGACGTCGTTCAGACGAGGCAGCAGGCCTACCGGGACAAAATGGCCCAGCAGCAGGCCGCCGCTTCGGCACAGACATCGGCCACCGGAGGCAGCATCGCCGGCAACGCCAAGAACGGAGAGAATACTGCCAACGGGGAGGAGAACGGAGCCCATGCCTTAGCTAGTGAGTAATACGTATACAGATAGACGAGGACATGCACCTGATGGTCAGGACATATTATTTTTGATCTTGGCAAGAGTAGTTGGATAAAAAATGGAGTTCTAAAGTAAAACTAGAGTTAAGATGGTTGTTTTTGTCATGGAATGTACATTTTAGTAATGAAGTTTATCTTTATATTGCATATGTTCGCTCACACAGAGGTAAAGAATTGCAATTCAATATCTTGATATCCTGTCTCACCCACCAAACTCTACGCGCAGACAACCACGCAGACCTGATGGAGGTGGACGGAGACGTGGAGATCCCCCAGAACAAGGCCATGGTCTTGAGGGGCCACGAGTCGGAGGTCTTCATCTGTGCCTGGAACCCAGTCAGCGATCTGCTGGCATCAGGGTTGGTCACCTTTCATTTCCTACCGTTATCCTCGGACACTCAGAATAGAGAGATGATAGGAAACAAGATGGAGAAATGAAACAAGATGTCCCCTGCCGGACTCGAAGCCTTGTTGAATATGGTTCACTGCATGAAACATTAGTTACATTTTTTTACATGTGATGGTGCACACATTGCCATAATGTTATACATATAGAAACAAATATTTGTTATTGATATTGTAAGATTTACTTCAACCTATGACCAGCCGCAGTATAATGTCTGCAGTTTGATTGGGCTGAAATATGTCACTTGAAACATCAGTTAAACTGTAGATGGTATTGATAAAAAACAGATTGACAAACTTTTTAAGACCATTTCAAAGAGGAAACATGGCTCATGTCTGAACGTGTTTGTCTCAGGTCCGGGGATTCGACAGCTCGTATCTGGAACCTGAGTGAAAACAGTACGAGCTGCTCCACACAGCTGGTCCTGAGACACTGCATACGAGAGGGGGGGCAGGACGTCCCCAGCAACAAAGACGTCACCTCGCTGGACTGGAATGTAAGCACACCGACACACCTGCACATCACCTAACACGTTAGTCCGTCTGCGTGGAGGCATTCATTTCAAACAAGGGACCAGCTCAGATGTGTACGAATGGTAGAAATCTCTGTCCAAGGGCTCCTTCACAGCGAAAAAGTACGGTTATCTTTCAAAACGTTATCATTTTGAACATCTTCAGAAATATACTTTGGTTGCTAATGCTTATTATTTCAAACATGTGAACACTTGACAGACGTGCATAGAGAGCAAAAACAGAACATTGCTTTGTACTTAATGTACTTAACGTACTGCATTTACGGTCCTGTGTGCACCAGAGAGGCAAATCGCAACAAATGCCTCATCACAGAGAAACTCCCAGAGCACCGTTGATGATGTCTAACAGTGGGGGATCATCAGAGAGACATTTTCCTTTAGTTCAGCCAATGGATTGTAAACCTGAGCCAAGAGGCAGAGGCAAGAGAATTCCTGGAGAGCGTCCATGCTGATGGAAAGCACACAGGCCTCTCTTCTAATCCCAGCTGAGTCCCAGGAAATATTCGTTCAGCCTGGACTCCATGTTGCAAATTCTGCAAAAGACAACATGCGTCTGTACAGGTGTCCAAACGGGCTTTTTTTTTTACATGTTGAACCACTCACTCTCTGAGCCACTCTGACTCTCTCTCTCTCTCTCTCTGTCTGTCTCTCTCTCTCTCTCTCTCTCTCTCTCTCTCTCTCCGGTTTGGCAGAGCGAGGGCACGCTGTTAGCAACAGGCTCTTATGACGGCTTTGCCAGAATATGGACGAAGGATGGTGAGATGTCTTTAAATCGTTTAACATGAGACTGTATTGTTTATTAGGAAATCAAAGCAATATTGTAGATTAAGGCCAACATTTAATATCAAGAGTTCTTGTACATTATAAAAGTGTACTTGTATACATATATTTGTATATTAGCAAGCATTAGGGAATGAACATAAGTGTTGCTGTGGAAACTCTATCAATGATTGTTCTGTGGTGTTGTTGTCATGTACTACGACCTGTGTGTCACATGGTTTCATTAATCTGAACAATGCTGCCCCCTAGAGGCAGGCTTAAATATGTCCAGCTGTGTGTTGACCCATTTTGTGTTATTTAGGTCCCTTGTGCATCAATAGGGGCCGTTCAGAATGTTTAATGTTCCCCTTTTGCCATCATTTTTGGCTGTTTTAATGCATATGAATTTTGGCTAGGGTGGTATTTAACTCTTAAAAAAATAAGTTTAATTAAAATAAACGGTGTATCCAAAATACAGACACTTGCAGCCATTCCAGCATAAAACCAGGCATTGTTATTGTATGAGGCTTCACAGCTGTGATGTGGACTCCTTTATGCCTTCATCCTGGTTTCCACTCAGGTTACTGGTGCTGTGTTATGGAGCGCTGCATTGTTTGAGGCAATGCTTCAAAGTCAATGTTCCATTGGCATATTCCAGAAAAAAAACAAATGTAGCATTTAGTGTACAGAAAATAATTCCATATTTGTGTTTTTCCTTCACCATAACAACAATGGTAATATGTAAAGAAACTCACATTTAAAGCGTTAAACCTCTAAAGAATGACTCATTATTTGGTAGTTATAAAGACGAAAGTGGACAATTATTTTAATATATAATTGTAAAAGGTCAGAGGCTTGTTGTTATTATTCCAAATGTGATACTTACAGATTTCCGTGTGTGTGTGTGTGTGTGTGTGTGTGTGTGTGTGTGTGTGTGTGTGT
>NW_022280097.1:45455-62836 GCF_004355925.1 Anarrhichthys ocellatus | reverse complement strand
TGTGTGTGTGTGTGTGTGTGTGTGTGTGTGTGTGTGTGTGTGTGTGTTGCTCCACAGGGAACCTGGCTAGTACACTTGGTCAGCACAAAGGTCCCATTTTTGCCCTTAAGTGGAACAAAAAAGGCAATTTTATCCTGAGTGCAGGAGTAGACAAGGTAAAGCAGCTCTAAATCAACGTGTTGAATACCTGCTAGCATGACCTCTCATGTACCGTTTTAATAAGTTGATCAAATAACTGCACTGTGTAGTCATTGTTAGCTCTAACTATACATGTGCATGTGTCCTGCCAGACAACAATCATATGGGATGCCCATACAGGAGAAGCCAAACAACAGTTTCCCTTCCATTCAGGTACAGCAGCATCACTTCTTGTCACTTAAGAATTATTTTCAAGCTTCGCATTTTGATCTCGCTAACGTCCGTCTTTCCGTCCCCCTCAGCTCCGGCACTAGACGTTGATTGGCAGAGCAACAACACGTTTGCCTCCTGTAGTACGGACATGTGCATCCACGTCTGTAAACTGGGACAGGACCGACCCATTAAAACATTCCAGGGACACACAGTAAGTGGAGTGTTTGTCTATGTAGTGACACATGTGTAACTTCTGAAGGAATAGAAAAAGGTGTTACTGTCACTGTTCACAGGGATATTTGGTCTAAACTGCTTTGGATGAGGGTATTTGTTAGCATTAACCTGGATCCAGGGTTAACATAAATCAAGATACTGTACATGCATCACAGACAAGGTCTCTCTCTTCTCTCTCTCCAGAATGAAGTAAATGCAATCAAGTGGGATCCCACAGGGAACCTGCTCGCCTCCTGCTCAGACGACATGACGTTGAAGGTGAGAGAGAAACACAGTCTGAGACGGCCGCTATCGCTGCTACCATAAAGAAAAGTAATGATGAGTTAATGATGACTGGGGATTCGGGAAAGTCCACCTCAGTGGCACTTACAGGGGAAATTTGAAGCTGCGGCTGAATATTTATCTTCGTCCATAATGTCCTCTGCACTCACATTTCGGGAAGCCATTTCTGCTGTTGGAAACACAACAACAAGTTCTGTTTTTGAGTGACAGATTTTGAGTTCCCCATGCTCATCGAGAGGAAGATGCTATCCTAAGATTATTCCCGCTTTGCTCTGTAAAAACCCAAACATCTTCTTCTTTTGGGCAGCCATTTAGTTCACGTCTCTTAGGGAGGAGGCAGGACGTGTGTGTGTGTGTGTGTGTGTGTGTGTGTGTGTGTGTGTGTGTGTGCGTGTTGACACACTAGTGATGTAATGATCAACCACAGTGGGTACAAGGATAACGTTCTGTGGTTTGTTTTCAGATCTGGAGTATGAAGCAGGACTCGTGTGTCCATGACCTGCAGGCCCACAGTAAAGAAATCTACACCATCAAATGGAGTCCCACCGGGCCTGGAACCAACAACCCCAGCGCCAATCTCATGCTAGCTAGGTGAGCGTCTGTTAGCCAAAGCTAACGCGTGGAGCAGTGTTTCACACTCTGCTGGAGCCAAAACAATCTGCACACGTCTGTCTTTAAGTTTTGATTGAGCGCAGCAGAGAAGCAGAGTGCATTACTTTGCCCTGGTAATCTAAACTTTGCACAATACTCTTTATAAGTGCACATTTTGCACAATTAAGCTCCATTTTCCGAACATCAGCACCTCTTTAACCCCGTCTGTCCCGGTGTCTTACTTCCACAGTGCATCGTTTGACTCCACAGTTCGTCTTTGGGACGTGGAGAGAGGCATCTGTATCCACACGCTGACTAAGCACCAGGAGCCCGTCTACAGCGTGGCTTTCAGCCCCGATGGTCGGCATCTGGCCAGTGGCTCCTTTGACAAATGCGTGCACATCTGGAATACACAGGTACGGAGAACGAGGGGGGGGGGGGGGGCGTGTTTGTGACCGGTTCACCTTAAGACAGTGTCCATACCTTTTTATTGAACGTGTCACTTCACTGATCCCTCTGTGCTTTCATTTTGTACAGTGTACACAGATTTTAGGAATCATTTTTGTGCTGAAAGTGGTACTTCAAAGCTGCACCACCAAATATTAGTTATATTAACGGCTTGAATGTGTAACAAACCAAGAAACATTTTATAGTGTAAGCTTGTCATCCAATAATTTTCCAGCTGCAGCATTTTTCATTGAACAAAGTTTTAATAAACCAACTGCAGCTAAAGAGACCGAGTTGAATGTTGGGCTCACGTTCACCAGGTGAACAGACGCTTAGCTGCTGCCCCCATGTGGCCAAAAATATAATGCAACTACAGCAGTTTTAAGGCTCCTGCTGTGTTGTTTTATGTTGTTTTTTTTCTTCCCGTAAACGGCCCAAAACCTAATATCTGTCCCCCCTCTCTTTGTGCTACAGACGGGCGCTCTAGTCCACAGTTACAGAGGGACGGGAGGAATCTTTGAGGTTTGCTGGAATGCAGCGGGGGACAAAGTGGGAGCCAGCGCATCAGACGGATCTGTAAGTACACGCCGGACTGTTTGGGTGGATGTTCTCAAGCTTTTATTGTGAAGGTTTTTGATATCCGTCCTCTTCTCGTCCCAGGTGTGTGTACTAGACCTTCGGAAATAGTGCCGCTGTTTGTTGGAAGCCATGGACCGACCATGAATGTGTACATAGCCAAATGACTGTCCCTGCCTGCCCTGCGTACTGCTCTCGCTTACGACTATGGCCCCGCCCACCGACAGACAGGAAGCAGGGAACGGGAACAGGAAGCAAGCACTTGACACAGCAGGTCCAGACCACGGGGGGATGAACGGACAAACGGACAGACGGATAAACGGGCGGATGGAAGCGCCCCTCTCTATCTGTGCAGACTCTTACAGAAATGCAGAAGGGACGCAGAGAAAAAACGAAAAAAAAAACTGATAGACAAAAAAAAAAAAAGTTACAGATCCGTATATGTACCAAAATTTGGAAGCTATTTTGCTTTTTTGATCTTTAAACCATGCTCATCGTCATCAAAATGAAAAACAATGAAAAAAGTGTTGCTCTTTGTTACTAGTTGGATCTCATTGTGAAGACATATCAACTTCTCCACCATAAAATAGGATGGCACTTAGTTTTTTTAAATTTCAGATCTCTTGTTTCAATGTTTTTATATTTTTTATCTTCGGGGGAGGGGGCGGGCTGGTCGGGTCAGAGTTTCATTGATTGGAGAAGAACATACATATAAACACGCTCGGACATGCACACCAAGCAGTTCTCAAAAAAACTGTGTCCTCGTCATGATTTCAAAACAAGGTGGCAAATCCCAAGGCTTTTATTCTCCTGTATGTCAGCGGTGGTTTCTGCAGGTGTGAGTTTGGTCAAACGGTTAACCGAGTGGAGTAGTTCATGTGAACTCTGGACTCCCTCTGTACAGCCAGATGACACAGCTGATGTACGTCTAGATGCTTTAAAGAAACGGCTCCTCTGTGCACTATTTGATCCAGATGTTTTACCCACAGTTCTCCTCTCTGGACCCTTCGGCCATAGCAGCTACTTGTGTGATGGAAAAAGTTTCAATTGGCCAGAAGCTGACCTCCACTTGTCTAAATCTGAGTTGTATTAATGCAACCGTCGTCAGGTCCTCAGCCAGTAGGATTCCAGCAGTTTTTGTGTGCGAGTGTGTTTTACGCATCATCTGGAAGACTTCAAACATTTCTAATTTGATCGACCCTCAAATCACGATGCCCTGAAGTGTTGCTCCACGTTTCGTTCATGCAGATGTTCTGGAGGCAGAAATAATCCCAGTGAATAAAGAGCAGATGGGTCGAGCCAAAGAAAACACCCATCGGGTAAAAGAGGTCGACGACGTCAAAGACTGTAGAGCTGAGCTCTGTTGCTGCAATCGCACAACGATCGTAGAACGCTACTGTGTGTCCACCGGGGAGCTTTCTCGCATTGTTCCAGGAGCCTCAATGAGCCCTTTTGTTATTATGTTGTGTATTTGTTCGTAAACAACTGAAACCAAATACACACGAGCGGTTTGTACTTCCTTTTTGATGAGCTGAACAGTTACAGTTGGAGTTAAAAGTTCATTATGTACACACGACTGCCAGCAATGGTTGCTTTGCAGTCATTTTGCGACGAGTTTATGTTGTAGTTTATCCAGGAGGCTGTCTGTAACGGTTTGGCTCACTCGGCCTGAACGCAGCATTAAGAAGGCGGTCAAGCTGTTTCTGAACTCACCCCCTCAGTCTACAGAACGAACACTAAATAGTTCACCCACAGAACTGACATTAAATTAAGGTTTTTGTATACCAACGTTGCATCTCATCAGTACCTAATCAAATGCAGCCTTTGAGAGCACTGAGGAGCGTTCAGGAACTCTGATAAAGTGGTTCGCGAAGTGCATTATTTAGTTTGGACGTGGCCTGGCTGTACTGAGCTGGCCGGCTTAATCAGAGCCAACTTCTAAAAGAAGCGGTGCGCGGGCGATCAGAGAGGAGTCGCCATGTTTGCACTTCTGGTTCCCTTGTCACAAAGTCGGGGGGATTATGGGATGGTTGGTAGTGAAATACGGTCTGTGGTTAACACGTGCTTGCTCGATGAGACGGGGAGGAGGGGCCAAGTTTGAATGCCGATGTAGTTTAGTTTTTTTATAAAGAGGCGGTTGCTAACAAGTGTCTACATGAGACTAAACGTCGTCACATTGAACACGTCATAGCCTCACGTTAGCGCTTTACTTCTGGCAATTCCATCTACGCGTCAAAAAAACCATGAAGTGCTCATTTGTGAAGAGTATCTTGTTGAACAGAACATGTAAGTGTCGTAAACCTGCGTTTGCCACAGAGTAGTTTTTATGCAGTATTCCAAAAAAATGAAAATCCCAAAACGCTTTTTGTAGAGGGGAGCAGCGCGATGCTAGCCGTGTCGTCCCGGAACCACTGATGTCTTTTAAATTGTATTTTGACAAATATTTCGACTTCCGGTGGGCCAGCTTGTGTTCTTTGGCTCTGCCCTGTTGAAGGTTTCAGATAAACCATAACGTAGTGATTCCAGAGCAGCTCTGCCTCCAAACCTCAATCTAAAGAATGTTTTCAAACTGTTTTAATAATACGACCACCCACATTTCCCTGGGATGGAGTCGAGGGCTTCAGTGAGTTTTGGCTGCCTTTACTTAGAAAGAGAGAGACGTCACGTTCTATATGTTTCCCTCTTCATGCTTTCTTATGCCTTTAATAACGCAGCCAATGGTTTTATTCCCCTGTTGAATCTTACTGGCTGATCCCTGGCACAAGGTTGCGATTCAGAATCGAGCTCAAAAGCAGATCCAAACATTAAAGCAATATCTGGCCATTTTCATTTTTGTCTGTTTTTATTAGCAGCTGCTTGTCACAAAGTGTGTTTATAACTACACTTCTGAAAGAAACAGAGATACAAAGATCTGAAGAAGCTAAAGGTCACATGTTGCAGTATTTTATCCACAGCATGACCGTCCTGGTGAATGAACAGAAGATGTCGAGCTGTGTTAAATGTCTTTAAATCGCCTCCATTCTTGTTGCTTTCTTCCCCGTCAACATTCTGCTCACACTTGACTGAGGTTCCTTGCTGACGAGACATTTTATACTCTTTTAAACACAAATTATAGTTACATTTTTGTAATTTCTTTGTAGATTTGAAAAAAAAAAGAAGTGAATTGATGATTTCTTGGCGGTGTTAATTTCCATGTTCTCTACATTTGAAAGAGTTTGTTTTGTTACTTTGATGCTATTGCAAACAGTAAAGGGCGACCCTGTTATGTGAGGCTGAGCGAGGCACCGAGCGTGTGAAGAGTTGTCCCAGAGGAGCGACTGACCACTAAATTAAGTTTTAATAAAGACATGCTTCACTTTTTATTTTACTTTTATCTTTTGGGGAAACTCGGTCCCAGATGAGAATGACTTTCTTCTTGGCTTACAAAGAAAACAATTTACAAAGGAAAAGTTACTTTAAATTGAATAAAATTGTAATTTTTTATTATTTTTTTTATCAAGCCAGGACTCTTGGGAATGTTTCTGGTTCCCCCTTTGTGTTCGTCTGTGTCCAGTGAGGATTCAGAGAGAGTTGCTCTGGAAGCAGATTTAATCTCATTGGTTAAATAAGGACTTAACATTTGAGTCTGAATTGGTTGTGCACAGTCGGGTATTGTGAGCACAGAAAATGATTATTTTGCATAATTGATTATATTTTATAAAATAAACTTTTAGCACCTGAAGGATTTTCTTAGAAAATATAAAAAAAATCTGTTCTCTGCTCAGTCATGTGATTGTCATGTGATTGTGTGGTTGCTCTGTGCGCTCGCGTCCTCTCTGCTGTGCAGCCTCAGCTTCACCTGCATGCTCATCCAGCCTGTGAACCGTGAGGTTCCCTTTCAGAAGGTGATTTCTTATTGGCTGTTTGGTGATGGTACTAATGATGGGACTAGTCACTTGGGCAGTAAAGAAGCAAATAAATACATAAGAGTTATTATAAATACGCAAACTACATATTCTTTTTCTGTGCTAAAAATATCGTAAGCCTCATTGACCGCAGCTGAAGAAACATTTATTCTCTGGTAATATTTGAAATGAAAAGGCAGACAAATCCTCCAGGCTCATCTGGAGTTGTTGAACTTATTTCCATATTTTTGGTTATATTTTCTCGTAACAATTTAAGTTTGTAAAAGTTTAAGCTTTAGGTTGGCTTCACTCAAAGGTTTAATTAAACAAAGAATATGAAATCTGCCTCCAGAGCTCTGCTTCTGACAAACAAACTGCAAATCCATTTATTTTCTCTTGTATCCGTCTGTAATAAATTGGGCGTTTTTTACTAATGGACTTACAGAGATTTCATGTTTTCCTTTTAAGAGTCCTGTGCACTATTTCATCACTTTTTTTTCTTCCTTGTATTTAAAGCACTTGAGCCAAAAGTTAAATGAAAATTTCTCACGCGGGCAACTTCCTGCCACCCTTAGGTCTGTGCCGTCAGTGTGTCTGGGCCCACATGGCTAATGTCGCTGAGTCAACCTTTTATTTGTGCCACCACAACAGACATGTTGGTCTAAGCAGCAGCTCTCCCATGAGGTCTCACAGCCTTTGTGACTTTTCTTCTTTTCTCTTCTTCTGCAACTCGCATCACATTGGTCTGTTATCATTGAAGTCAGATCAGTAAAACAAAAGTCCAGAATAAAATATATTTTGATAAGAGTTTTGAGTTTTTATTTGTGTGTGTGTGTGTGTGTGTGTGTGAGAGAGAAAATGCTGCGTAGTGTCGGCGCTGAACTACCATCCTGGAGTAACAGTACTGTGTCAGTGACAATCATGAATCCATGTGTTATTCATGTCGAAACATACTTTATGAATGGCTTTATTAAACCAATAAAACACTGATTTCAAAGAGCTTGAACCTCCCTCATGTTCCCATCCTCATGCTCGTGCTGTCTGTGCTGCACATCCGACACGACACTAAAGAGACGTGCTTCTTCCTCAGCGTACATTTTAAAATCAGGGATTTTCAAAGTGGGAGATAATGAAACCTCACAGGAGCTTCCCACTGGCTCCGCTCAGTCATCTAGGACTGTAGAGTTAGTGGACTGCACACACTGGAATCTACAGCTAAATTACTTGTTAGTTGTTAGTTGTATAGGGTTTGTTCCTCCTGCAGATGGAAACAAAAGTAAGACCGGACTGAATGTTGGTGGAATAGCGTTGGACAGAACAAACTGTAGTTCACCAGAGTAGAGGATTCCTGTGCTGCGAACCGCCACCGGGCCTGGGATCATTTGAGAAAGGGCAGTGGTGAAACTCATTTTGCAACAAATGATCAAAATAATTATGTGACTTTATAGACTGTCATTTTCTAACTTGATATCTAGGTTTGTTTGTGCACAGGGAGGATAAATGGAGAGCAATCATGTCTGAACCGAAACCTAGTTCCATTTTTATTAAATAAATACCGTTTTTATTCTCTGCAAAGTGCATCGATAGACTCAACCTATAGTTTATGTACTTTTTCATCAAAACGTATTTATATTTTTTATAGTTAGTATAGTACATTCATGAAACTTTGTAAAACTTCAGCACTTTTCATTTCATCAGATTTATAAAGCAGAGAGGACACGTGGGCATGACTTTTTATGTTTACGTTTTCCAACAAATTGTAATATTACTTTTTCTACATAATATGGCTTTTTTATTACTTTTTGTCGACATACTATAAGTATGACTTCATATTTGATATACTAACCCATAGCTTTTTTATTTATTTTTGTGACATATCTTGACACATTATACTTTGTATAATATTGAGAAAAATAAGTCGTAAAAAATGCAATCTGACTTTTTGGCCTTTTAACTGTGGCTTTTTTAATGAAATATTTAATAACTTGCTTTTTATGAATTTTTCCAACGTACTATTCTTTTACTTTTTTTAAATAATATGGTATTCGTTAATACTTTTTTGATATAGTATACGATGACTTTAAAAACGTAATAATTTCAACATGCTATACAATGGCTATTTAATGACATAGTATGATTTTTATTTTACATACATCTTGACTTGCTTTGACTTGTGTTCACCTTTGAAATACTGAAATACTTAGTGGGTTTTTTAAGACTTACTTTTTATGATTGTTTTTACAAGTATAAGATGTAGATTCTTTTTTGACATATTACTTTTTTATGATTTTTAAAAATACATTACCATTACTTTTTTGAAACATACGATTTTTTTGACATGCTATACTACACTAGGATTTTTTTCGACGTAATATACTATGACATTTTTAATGACATTTTTCTATAAACTACATAATTACTTTTTTTTTTTTACTTTTGTCGAAATATACTATGGCTTTTTTTTACTTTCAATAAACTTTACTATGACTTTTTTTTAACACACTTTTTATGACGATACTATGAATTTTCTTTGACTTACTTAGTTACTGTGAGAAACTTCCAACTTGTTATGAATCCGTCTCAATGTAATGCCCATGCCTCTATATGACCTTTATAAGTTGTTTAAGACGAGACCATCAGCGAGAAGATTGGCTATTTCTATAAAGTTTTCCCTCGGTGCCTCTGGTTTAGCGCAAAATCATGCAGGTTCACCAGAAACTCCTTCAGCTCAGACTCCAGACCCAGATCCAGCTTTGCTGCAGCTTTCAACCTGAACTTGTAAACTCTGGTGAGAGGAGAGCTTAGCGCCCGGCAGCAGTGTATCCTCCTCCTGCTAGGAGCCGAGCCCCGCTGGGACCAAACCCAGAGACCATGTTGCTGGAGACCCTGGCCGTATTGCTGGAGGGAAGGGGGGCACTGGAGAACCAGGACTGTGGGACCCCTTCTGCTGTAAAATGAGGTTTTCTAAAGGGACACTGGTGATTGGAGACACTACTACTTTTGTCCACAGGGACGTGTGGACATAATAAACAAAACTCTTAACTCAAACATTCAATTACGTTAGTTTTAATAGGAATGCAGTTATTAATTCATTAAAATAATTTTGATGTCACCGTCCAGTCTCCACAAACTACTGCCCGACATTCTGAGTGAAAACACATCTTCTGTCACCAGATACAGCTCGTCTATACATTTATTTTATTCACATCATCCATGATTACAGTATGAACACGTATATGTAAACCCAGAAGAAATAAATTATTTAACAGTGGTACTGGCACCTACATTGAAATGATAATCCTGCCCTTCTGTGACGTTTCATGTGTTTTAAAGCAGAGCCCTGAGTCATCACGCTGCAGTCACTTCATCTCAAAACTAAATGAACAATCGGACTAATCTGAATCCATCAGAATGCTGAGACGTGGTTCTGTTCAGCTTCTTCACAGTAACAACGAAAATATTTTTCATAATACCCAACTTTGTCTGAAACTCCCAAGAATCATATGACGCCTGACATGTGAGCTGAACAGTATTTTATAGCAGTTTTGATATGAGTTGTTTATACTTTAGTTTGTGTCGACTCAGTTCCTTATTTGCTTGTATATGTTGAGCCGTTATGCTACATAAAAAAAAAGAAGTTATTTTCTGCATTTTAAAGTTTTCTGTGTATTATTTCAACCGTCATAAAACGTTTGAGCATGAGATGCTTTTAAAATATGTGTCCACAGTTACACTTTATATTTTTCCAAAGGCATGAGAATGCAGCGTTTTTAATACCGTTTTAGTTCCTTTGTTTTCTGCGAGTACATAAAACAAAGGAACTAAACACGTGAAACGCCCGTCCTAAAAGTGTCCTCTTCGATCAGACATCGATGCTAGCTGTTAACATGGTTACTTAACTATTATTAACACAAGAAGGCCTTTAGTCCCGTCCTGTCGGTCTCCAGTGGGAGTGGCCTAGCTGAGGATTTTGTGGTAGGGGTGGAGCGGGAGGGAGGAGGTGAAGGCTCTGATGTCGCTGATGAGCGCGGTGTCCTTGAGCAGCGGCGAGGAGGTCGGCAGGAAGGTCAGCTCGCACACTTCACCGTAGGACGAGGAGGCCGGGATGTCGGGGTTGTCGGCGCTGCTTGGTTCTGGTGGGTCGTTCTCCTCCACCCCAAAACCAACGACCTAACCGAGAAAACCAACATGTTGAAGACCGTTTATTTGCTCTTCCTCGGATTGGAAACAGTTCCTCGACTCAAAGTACTGTGTTCTTTAAACCTGGCTCTGTCAAACCATTTTTCTGTACCGACAACAAAAATGTAGCACAAGGAAACTTGTGACTACAGCAGATGTACTTATTGAGTATTTTTTTTGTCTACAATTGAAATGATCCCAAAGACTTACATGTACACTGATCTTCCTGCTGCTGGCGTTTCTGTGTTGGAGGAACCAGAAGACCAGCTCCTCCTGAGAGAACAGCTTCAGAGCCTCGATCTGCAGCGGAGGCCACAACAGGTTAGAACCACAGAGCAGGACCACAACCAGCATCCACACCAACTGTAACCACCTCCACACTGTTTCTGATACACACTATATCCATGTATGAAGAGAAAAGTATTTTACACTTATTATTACATCGCAGGACTATTTTATAAGAATTGATTCGGCTTAGCGCTGTGCACCCAATGACCTAGAAACTTCTCAAATGAATCTCTTGACTCCGGCCTCACTTCTCATACTTGCACCTCCCTCTCACTAGCTAAGAAGTGAGGAAGAGACGCGAGTGAGAGAAGGCAGGAGGTCCGTCAGTATAATGAAGAGCACCCGGAGAGAGAGACAATGAGAGAACTAGGGAGATGGAGAACGAGAGGTAGAGACAGAGAGCAAGGAAGAGAGAGAGAGAGAGAGAGAGCGAGAGCGAGAGCAGGTGTCTCACCTCCTTGTTGAGCCTCTTGAAGACGTACTGCTGTGTGACAACCTCAAACCAGTTGCGGTCCACCTCCTCTCCCAGGTGAGCGTCCTCGCACTCCTTCAGCTTGATGAGAGCCGTCACCTGAGTCCTGAAGGCCTCCTCGCTCAGACCGGACAAACGCTCCCCGAAGCTGACCAGGAACTCCTCGATCTTCGCCTCCACCAACTCGGTGCTGCGAGGAGGAAGAGGAGCGTTTTTAAAACAGGGAAAGAAGCAAACACAGGAGACAACTAGACACCATCCAGGCATCACACCAGCCGCAACGGTCAAAGGTCGACTCACCTGAACTTAGTGGCCTGTGTTTCCACGGTGACGGAGAATCCCAGCACCCCCGAGGTGTTCCTGCAGGTCGGGTACACCTGGTACCTGAGGGATCATGAGGTTTGGTGATTAAACAGCTGTGAGCGCACATTACTGATCTGCACACTCAGCACAAATGACTGCCACTGACCCCAGTGTCTCCTTCGTCCTGAGGAAGTCAAAGCAGGGCTCCTCCATGTGCATCTGTGGAAGTAGCCCAATGACATGCACTGTGAGCCTGATGGATGCACATTTTACAACAACACACCTGGTTTCATTTTAATATCGACAGCAAAACAGCTGGAGTACTTTTTTATTGTTTTAAATCTAACAGTGAAACTGTCAGCTGATTTATAATACTGTTAACAAACACTTTAGAGAATGATTCATGAATTCAAACAACATCTAGCGTTATGATAGTGCTACGTTCTTGTGAGTACTCTGATTAATTCATAAAAATAAATAAAACCGTGAATTTCACCCAGCAGAACTTATATCAAAGTGTTTTCTGGGACAAGAGGGGACTCTGTATGTTGTCACTAGTGTCGGTGAGATGGTGGTAAAAACACTCACCACCATCAGCTCCATCAGAGTGTGTTCTCTGAGGTTCTTCAGGCCCGACTGCAACACAATCCAGATGTGGACGCGTCAACAAGAGCAGAGAGTAAAAAGAAAAGGAAGACCAGACGCCACATTAGTGGTGCAATTCTTAAATACACCATCATTGCTCCGCTGCTGATATCTTGAAATCTTGGCATTTAAAACTGAAACACTCTGCATGAGCAGACTGAAGAAGAGGTTTGTGTAAACTCAACCTTCAAAAACACGACAGATGGGAATATACAGTTGTGTGAAAAAGTGTTTGCCCCCTTCCTGATTTCTTATTTTTTTGCATGTTTGTCACACTTAAATGTTTCAGATCATCCAAGAGGTCACAAAAGACCCCAGAACAACATCCAAAGAACTGCAGGCCTCACTTGCCTCAATTAAGGTCAGTGTTCATGACTCCACCATAAGAAAGAGACTGGGCAAAAATGGCCTGCATGGCAGAGTTCCAAGACGAAAACCACTGCTGAGCAAAAAGACCATAAAGGCTCGTCTCAGTTTTGCCAGAAAACATCTTGATGATCCCCAAGACTTTTGGGAAAATACTCTGTGGACTGACGAGACAAAAGTTGAACTTTTTGGAAAGTGTATGTCCCATTACATCTGGCGTAAAAGTAACACAGCATTTCAGAAAAGGAACATCATACCAACAGTAAAATATGGTGGTGGTAGTGTGATGGTCTGGGGCTGTTTTGCTGCTTCAGGACCTGGAAGACTTGCTGTGGTAAATGGACACACCAGCAAGTCCACCTCTGAATGGCTTAAGAAAAACAAAATGAAGACTTTGGATTGGCCTAGTCAAAGTCCCGACCTGAATCCGATTGAGATGCTGTGGCATGACCTTAAAAAGGCGGTTCATGCTCGAAAACCCTCCAATGTGGCTGAATTACAACAATTCTGCAAAGATGAGTGGGCCAAAATTCCTCTACAGCGCTGTAAAAGACTCATTGCCAGTTATCACAAATGCTTGATTGCAGTTGTTGCTGCTAAGGGTGGCCCAACCAGTTATTAGGTTTAGGGGGCAATCACTTTTTCACACAGGGCCATGTAGGTTTGGATTTTTTTTCCCCCCTTAATAATAAAAACCTTCATTTAAAAACTGCATTTTGTGTTTACTTGTGTTATCTTTGTCTAATATTTAAATTTGTTTGATGATCTGAAACATTTAAGTGTGACAAACATGCAAAAAAATAAGAAATCAGGAAGGGGGCAAACACTTTTTCACACAACTGTATGTGCATCTGAGAGGGTGAGAAGTGTCACGGTGCTCCTACCTGATAGTAGACTGTGACCTCAGAGTTGGCGTCTCCTTTGTTCAGAGATTTCACTTTACAGAGATGTTGCTTCTGAGGGAGCTCCACCACCCGGAACAACACCGGGACCTCAGCCGACAGAGACTGGAACTGGAGCTTACTGGATTACAGTTTAACACGACAATTTATAAAAGTGTCAACATTTAAGTAACTTGAACTTTATCAGATAATTTTGACTTTTGAATAAAACCTCCATAACCAGAAACACTGAAAGTGCAATGAAGAAATGATGCAGAGTACTCACTCAATGAAGTACTGCAGAAACTCTTTGGACTCCTGTTGGAGGAAACAAGGTGCGTGAGATTACAAGCTTTCAACCCGGTTACCTCAACAGCCAATCTTCAGTAAAACAAGTGGACATAGAAACATCTGTGCACCACACTGAAGTAGACTGAACATCTGTGGGTTTTAAAACAAAAACAAGATGTTTAATGAGTTTTGTAGACCACACAATGAATCAATAGTTGCAGTGCAACATCTCAGACAGACGTGTGAACTTCTTAAATAACCATATACCTGTACTTCAGATTTGATATTGTACATAGATAGCAACTGTTAATGCAATTTCTCATACATATCTATATGCAACTCACCAATAAGCAGCTTTGAGATATGAGCACCCTCTGACCCTTACTACTAACCTTGTGTATATATTTGGATTGTGGACTTTTTTTTAATAAAACTAACTAAGAGTAGAGAGAACATTTTTGTTGTTATTTGGGGGAACTGACTGAAAATAAAGGTGTTTGGTTTTGCAGCTGTGCATTTCGGTGTGTCTCACCGTGCTGGTGAAGTTTCCCTGCACCAGCCCCTCAACGTACAGCTCCGCCTTCAGCCCAGTGACAAAGGTGATGAGGTCATCGACGGTCAGACCCTTCGTGACGGCCTGGTACTTCTGAATGACTGACCAGCGGCAGTGCTCCAGGATCAGCAGACGCACGTCCCTGCAGAGAGACGGATAGAGAGGTAAACAAGTCGAAGGTAACCTTCTGTACAGAGCCAGCTGCTTCTCAGGGAGTGCATTCTAACAGACGCACACTCTGCCATTGTAACTGTAACTGAGAGCAGCCAGGCTGCAATGATGGAGTCTCCCCAACGAAGCTACAAAATGAGGACAGTTAAACACTGCCTCGTTAGGAAATGAGGGGATTCTGTCCACTCAAACTCTACGGGGCTTATCATTTCAAACGGATACAGGAAGTGTAGAGTTTGTATTAACAACATAATGCAGTAACAAACATTTAACAGGGCTAAGAGGAGCAGATCAGACAACAAGGAGGATTCAAAGGCCTGTCTCCAAGCTTCAAATGAAGGCAGTAAAAAGACTTTGGTCAATAATTGACAATTTATGGAATTATTAAAAATTGAAAATAGAAGATCCTAATCGTATCATAACAAATTTATACTCTATGATGGTTATATAAAAAGACTGTGTGTGTGTGTGTGTGTGTGTGTGTGTGTGTGTGTGTGTGTGAGAGTGTGAGAGTGAGTGAGTGACAGACGTACTTGCCCAGTCTCTCAGGTTTGATGAGGATGTTGAAGTAGGTTTTCTTCAGCTGCTCAGTGAACATGTTGAAGACGCCCGGCTCAGCTCTGAAGTCTGCCAGATGATCCACGATCAGTTTCAACAGTAGCTGAACAACAAGCAAACAGGGAAGTCAATGAGGTGGAGAGAAATGAAGTGCATTTACTCAAGTACCTCACTTAAAGATGGAGTCTGCGATTCTAATCGAATACACTTTTTTGTGAGATTCATCAAATATCTCCTGGCAGTCTGCTAGCTCTGTGTGTGTGTGTGTGTGTGTGTGTGCGCGCGCACTGAAAAAAACATCTGGTGTTCATTCCCAGCCCTGGCTCTGTAGAACGGGAAACAAACAGATTGGCATGGATCGATCCTCACCGGCAGTTTGTGGTTGAAGCCCTTCAGTCGGATCACCAGCCCGTGCTCTCCGGCCACCAGCTTGTACTCCAGCTGAGCCACGTCGGCCTCGTAGGCCGGCTCCGCCAGGTTGTGAGCCAAGATGTTCACGAAGACGTCAAACAGAACCAGACTGCAAGAGGAAGAACACGGGTGAACACGACAGCAACAGCCGTGGTCGTCGTAGGAAGACAAATCCTGGATTATTGATTTGAAGATGATTCAGCGGTCTCTTACTTCTCAGGACTCTTCTGAATGATGGGGGAGATCAGGTTGAAACGAATATAAGCTGAAAGACAGAAGAAATGTGATCACATTAAATTAGTATTTATTATTTCCCTTCATTTAAAATCCCATGTTTGAGTTTCTAGTTATTTATTGTCATATGCACAACAATTGCAGAAGAGCAGTTGTTGGAAAAAAATAATTTTAGATCTCAGGCTGCCTCTAATGATGCTCATTAAATATGTATAAAAAGATAATCATGCAAGTAAAAAAAAAAAAAAAAAAAAAAAAAGAAAGAAAACTAATTCTCATAAAATGGTGCAGAAGTTAAAATGTAGGACTACATATAAACATATGACAAATGATATTTATATGTGGTAGACAGTAACTGCAAAGTGAATAAACTGAATGCAAACAGTTTTAGTAGTTAAGCACATTTAATGTAATAAATAATAATAAAATAATAAATACAGTTCATGTATACAGCACTGTGCTTTACCTGGCTGAACCAGGATTTAAAAAGTTCTGGAATGGAAAACAAATGGAATAAAAAGTTTTGAGACGTTATTTAAAAGATTCTGCAGCCTCACCATCAGCAGATAAATAAAAAATGAAAGTGTTGACTGAGTGGCAGCCCTGCAAACATTCACACTTCCTGCATTCACCTTTGGGGATCTTGAACTTGTTGTCCTTCTTGTACCACATACAGCCTCGCTCGTTGTTCGTGATCCTGACAGGAAACTCGGTGTCCGGACAGTCGGACTCCTTCAGGGCGAAATCAGACGCTGCAGCACAAAGAAGGAGAAGATGAGGGGAAAGAAAACAAAAGAAAAAGGAACAAAAAAGAAGAAGAACTTCATCATGAATCTGATGGACCAGCTGATGGTGTTGGATTCACGTCTATAGTTGTGATTGTACTGACCGATGAATTTGTTCTCAGCAGGAAGGTGGAGTTCAGGATTGAGTTTGAAGTCTCCCGACCAGCGCTGAGCCCACTCGTCCAGGATGTCTGATGAGACAAAACAAACACACCCCAAGTTTAACTCAAGGACAATTGTCTTATATTTGGTTGCTTAACTCTGGTAAAGATTCTCCTTTCATTTCAAGAGTAAACAAGAGGACACATGGTGACACCCGGACCAAATTATGCAAGTTCATTTTTCTCAGTACTCAGCAGGAAATGAGCTGCACTTAACAATACAGACATTGTCTGTAGGTGTTTCACACATGCATGTGTCTACATCTTAGGATGAATATGTAATACGTAAAATGCATCATTAAATATCAAATTCATATCAACTGACATTAAATATCAGTATTTATTTACCTCAGCCCCCCCGCAGCCCTGAGTAGAATAAGCGGGTACAGATAAGGGATGGATGGATATTTACACTCACAAGTATATGTTTGCAGCAACTCTGGCAACAATAAACTGAGTGCATAAAGATACCAGAAAACAAGAGTATAGAAAGAATACACTTTGGTGTGTGCGTGTGTGTGTGTCGTACCCTCCATGTTGTAGCTGGTACCGAACCACTTCTCTCTGAGTGGACATTGACCTTCGTTCTCTGGCGACAGCAGCAGCAGATTCGCTCTGTCGGGAGTCAGCGGGGACAGAGCGGCACTGATCACCTGAACACACACATAAAAACACACACACACACACACACACACACACACACACACACACACACACA
>NW_022280097.1:40326-45445 GCF_004355925.1 Anarrhichthys ocellatus | reverse complement strand
ACACACACACACACACACACACACACACACACACACACACACACACAGTTATATTTACTGAATATATGTCGACACCTGGCCAGCACGTAGTAATCTATGATTATTATTACTACTTATATTTTAGCCAAATTTACATTTCTCCTCTGAACAACTCAGATTCCTAGGACTCGTACTGATTCTGGATCAGATCAGGGTCTTGCGGTTTTGCGGTCCTGCTTACCTGCGGGTCAAAGTCAAACATGAGCAGGTCTCCGGTCAGGAAGTCCTCTTTGGGAAACAGCTGCATGTTCTCACAGATGTTCTCCACAAACTCGATGGGATCCGTCTGTCGGTCCAGACAGCGGCAGAGACAAACATCACAATAATAATAATCAGATATTTACATTTACTTCAAGACACACATCAATGTTCTCTTTAACTCTTCATTACTTTCATGAGTTTTCATGCCTTTGTTGCCTTCATAAATGCTTCAAGATGTGTCAGACATTTTATATTGGATCTGTTTCGGTTCAATTTGAACCCAATTAATTGGCTTTGTAATAGAATTTCTAACTTAAATATATTTAGTAGAGAGAAAACATCCATGCTACACGCACACTCGATTATTAGTGATGATGGACAGGCTCATCTCGTTTATTTAAACTCTATCATTTCAATCATTGTCATTATTATAATTATTGAAGCTTTAACAATCACAACTGATGAGTATTTCCTCAGAAGCTCCTTCTTCAGACTCATCAGAACAAAGATGATTAATTTGCCAACACAACAGCGTCTGATTGTTAGTCACCTGCTGACTGAACGGTGTGTCGTTATTTGGTTGTAAACACTCATTTACCAACAGAGGTTGTGTTTTTACAGTACGTCTGTGCTGCAGTACCTGCTCCTGATAGTGGAACTCGTTGGCTTCAATTTTCTGAATTTCCTCATAGATCCTAAAAGAAAAAACAGTTTGCTGAAATATGAAACATATAGAGCTACAAGACACAGATACCTGTGTGTCTATGTGCACATAATATGGTTATTGTTGGCGTTCTACAGATACTTGACAACTTAAAAGAGCAATTTTTATGTTGCCATCCTCAGAAATAGTATTTTTTAAATAACGTAAGTGCACCCCACTGAATTTATGTCGCGTGATACATTTAAGACTTCCCATTTGAAGTGAAAAGAGAGTCTCAATTTATTTTGTGCTGTAGAAATGACGATGATTTAAGAGAATTAATGTTTCATAAATTGTCTCGGAAACACCCTAAAATAATCTGCTGTTCACACAAGCAAAAATGTGGCTATTTAATTTAGATTTGTTTAAATTTGCTAATTTAAAAGGCCTGCAAATGAAGGCAAGCTAGATTATTTAATATTTTTTTACTCTAATAAAATATACATATAATTAATTTATGTAAAAATCTCATATTTACTTCTGGAATCCTAAAATTCCAGTCTCCTTTTTCTAGTTCAGGGATTAACAGGAAATAAAACATCAACATATACTAAAAACCTCATGTAAACAGTTTAAATCGGGGGTTCACACATGTGCCTGTGCGGCAGAATGAGGGAAAAACCTTTACTACAACGGTGCATCATAGTACCCAAAATAAGTGTGTTTGTGAGGAGCCTGACCTCTGCTGCGGGCCGAGAGTCTGAAGCATTTTCAAGTACTGGAACACAAAATGGACCACCTGCACAGAGACAAATCATGAAGCATTTAGAAATAAAACAACTCTCTTATTATTCTTTTTTTGGTGACTATTTAAACAGTTGAGTGAAAGTCAGCAGCACCATCAGCATCAGTTTAAGAGAAATACATTTAATTCCTGACATAGACGTGGTCTCTACGTACAAAAAAAGAGAGTTAAAACCACTGTCAATTCCCTTTATGCGTGTGTGTGTGTGTGTCTTTGTGAGGACCAATTTCAGGTTTATACTCGTGTATTTTGGCTTGTCCTCACTACATCACAAGATTGTTTGAATGTTAAACACTTTTAAGGTTAGAATCAGGTTTAGGTTAAGGGTCCTCACAAGTATAGACAGATAAACATGGCTGTGTGTTTTGGTGTGCGTGTGTTAACCTGGTAGAAGTTCTGGTAGCCCTGGTTAGTCAGGGTGATTGAGATGGAGAAGATCGAGTAGGTGGTGTTCTGGTCGAAACCCGTCTCACTGTTTCCTCCAAACAGAGCCAGAGCCCAGCACCTGAAAACACACGCACACACGCACGCACGCACGCACGCACGCACGCACACGCACACGCACACACTATAAGTCCTTTGCACTAACTTAACATTTATTGCCAGTTTACAATCAGTTCATTTCTTCATGACTCACTTCTTCCTGAGCAGAGACAGGATGCTGCCGGTTCCTTCGTGTCCGATCAGCCAGGAGATGTAGTGAAGAGGCTTCACTCTGGCAAAAAAAAAGACACACATTCTGTGAAATGAGTGCAGGCAACAGTTTGACTCATCTGTAGATCAGCTGGACTGTGATTCATCCGTCTCGTGAGTGCAGTACATGGCCAGGTGAGTATTTTCTCACAATGTTCCCAAAATTTGAGTATCCAAGATCGCGCAGTGGACACCTGCTGTGTCTCGAGCTCCTCCCCAACGTTGCTCTTTTTCTTGTTTTTATCCGCTATTTTTCACAACATGCGCACCACCGAAGTGAGTCCCACCGTACATTGAACATTAGATTGTTGCGGACAGCACCTTTTCACCACGACCAACAAACAATGGGGAATTTACATTGCTGGGATTACCTGTTGCCTTACCTGGAAAGGGGAGGGGAGGGGGAGGGGGGGGGGGGGGGGGGTATTGGAGGCTGACTCACCTGTAGTGTTTCCCCTGCGGCGGTACGGCCCAGCTGATGGTCAGAGCATGAACCTTCCTCACAGGGATGACTGCAATAAACATGCTCATGTGTTAGTATGTGTGTACTGTTGAAATTAGACCTAAAAATCCTTTTGATAATCACATCATAGACCCATAATATTAATTACATAAACTCACGATTATAAGGTTAGATTTCTCCAATTATTAACATTATTCATGCAATGTAGAAATGTTAACAGTATAACTACTACATGAAATAAGATGAGAAACATATAAATACAAGTAAACATTACTGTGTAGTACTTAAGAGTGAAAGATGAGAAGAAAAAAATATCCTGCTAGTACTACTACAACTAATATTACCATTACTATCTGACCTCTGTAGAGTTTGTTGAAGGCCGGCGTGTCAAACGGCTGCAGGAGGTGAGAGAAGTCGGCTCGAGGTTCATCGCTAAAAACCCACAAACAATAATAAAAAGATGTTACTACACAAACCTGTCTTTGTGTTATTGTCATTATTGTGTGACACATATGTACTGATGTTGAGAATGTTAATATAATAACATAGATTGGATAGTTTTAAGATTGTCTCCTTAGGACAGAACCCTAAAGAAACCAGAAGGTTAATGATGGTTTATATTATACAATAATGTATGATCAGAATATTTTGGGTCATTGAGGGTTGGTTATATGTGTACAGTGTGTATAAGACCGTAGATGCACTCTACTTTTGAGCAAGGGACCAGAGACCTTCGCCGTCTGAGCCCTATAATATTTTGATTAGGTTGAAAATTGTGTCTTACTTGTTGGGAACTTTGATGAAGATCTCTTTTACCCACTGCTCCAGAGTGTCCAGAGTCTCTAATCAACAAAAAGCACAGTCAGAGAGCACAACATCTCACCGAGCTTCACAATCATACCAACAGCTGCTTACAGGTAGCATAGCACGCTAAAGTTAGCCGTCGATTAAGGAGCATCCTAGCAGTAGCTGTAAACCTTGTTTTTTCTGACGTCCAGCGGTGCAGTGATGTAGAAGTGCTCTTCAGGGTGCGTCAGTACGTGATGACATCACATTTGGGTGTGGTTACAGACCTGCTGTTAAGTTACTCTTTAAGCTGGATGTTGATATTAGCATGTTGCAGTAATATACTGCAGGGGTTTTCATAAGTGCTGGCTGTTGGTTGGACATTAAAACATTTCCAGCAAACTACTTTCTTCCTGATTTTTTTTCATTGCGAGTGTCTTCTCGCCCTCTTGGTGTTAAGTGCCTTACAATCAACTGCCCCGACCCCCAAGCATTACAGCCTCACAGACCAGCTGAGGGCTTTTAGTCTTTTAAATACTAAAACAAGCTGCAAAATCAGTAAAAAGACAATGCAGACATCTCTGGAGAGTTTGTGTAAGTACCTTTGGACTGAACGGTGAGCGTCATGTAATGAGCCGAGTAATATCTCCTCCAGAAGTCTCTGAGCCGCTGGTAGGTGTTGATCTGCTTCTCTTTGGGATCGTGCTTTAATGTCTGAGCGTTACCTGACAGGAACAGATGTTCAATAGTGAGGTGACATCGAACCACAAGTTTATCAACTTAGAAATAGGACTTTTTAAAACCTCAAAAAATGAATTTAGACTGAAATACGTGACATTTCCATTTCTGGAAAAAGTAGAAACGTACGGCATATTGATGACTTGTAAAACTGACTTTAAAAGTATTTGTATTCAAGACCATTTAAAACCTAGCATTTCTAAAAGCTTTTTTCATTATTGAAAGGACAGAAAAGTTGCAAGGATTGAGTGTAAAAGGCACAACAGCTGTGTGCTGTTCTTACCCCAGCAGAATTTTCCCATAGGGTGTCCTGGTTTAGCCAGACTTCCAAACAGCATCTCCTTACGATGAGAGTCAGACGGCCTCGCTAACTGGTACTCTGAACAGGAAATCAGAAAAGAGAGAAGGAAAGAAGAAAAAAGATATGAAGTGTGACTTAAGCTGAAAGGTCAGTATATCAGGTATAGACCGGGTTCAGAACAGAACATGAGCAGCAACATTTGTGAAAACATTTCCTAAAGCAGATTAAAAGGAAGTTTAAGATGCATCCGATTACAGAAACAGTTTGACGATGTGTAATGTGTATCACTCACCACTGTCCACAGCCTCCACCTCTCTATCGATGGCATCTTCTATCATCAGAGGACAGATGAAGAACTGAGCCCACCTGGAACACAAATATATATATATATATATATATATATGTGTTTATATAACAAAAGATAAAAATATATATATATATTTATATAAA
>NW_022280097.1:0-35326 GCF_004355925.1 Anarrhichthys ocellatus | reverse complement strand
ATATATAGATATAGATATATAGATATATAGATATATATATAGATATAGATATAGATATAGATATAGATATAGATATAGAGAGAGAGAGAGAGAGAGAGAGAAGTTGAAAACGGGATAATTTACTTGTTTGATTGTATTGTACTTTATTGATTAACTGTTTATGTCACACATCTTAGATCAGTCTCTGTTTCCGGCTTCTCCAATGTGAAGACCTCTCCGTTTTATATGATTTGAAACTGAATGTCTTAGTGATTTGAATTGTTGGTAAGGCAAAAAAAAGCTTTTAAAGACGTCACATTGGACTCTGGGAACACGCTCCTTTTTCTCGGTTTCTGACATTTTATCGAACAAAAGATTAAGTGTTCAATAATAAAAAAAAAAAAATTAAATTAATTGAAGAGTAAAATAATAATTAGCCGCAGCCCTGCTGTTAAAACAATTCAGCCCTCTTTGCAAAGTAACAGCCACACTGGTTACACATGTACTCCTGCAGAGCTTACATTCTGGCAGCTGCTTCATGAAGATGTCATTGACTCAACCTGAGCAATTCACCTGCAGAACAAACTGCAGGGGTCTCCTCATCTGACGTGTTCGCATGGACCGACTGTACAAACAGCGACAGTAACAACATGGTAACAGAGAGGACATCAGCGGGCCTGTTGGAGTGCGGCTGAGTGCTCGTGGTGATCTTAAATGAACCGGTTCACCTCCCATCAGCGAGCCAGATGGCCAACAAAGAGCTGCCATCAACACAAAGACACAGGACACTGGCCTTCACCGCGGGGAGACGCCCAAAATCTTTTGACAGGAAATCCTTCTTACTGGCCTATGGTTCACCGTCAGTCACATTCTGGGCCTACTAGAGCTCTGCCACAGCTTCTGTTTCGTATGATATTTGTCACAAAGTTCGTGGTTATCTGCGCCGAAGCCAGCCTCACCTGTCGAGCGCTTCTCTAAAATACTTCTTCTGCACGTCGAACTGAAAGATGGTTCTCTCGCAGTCAGTGGAGGCGTTGTCGCTGCCGCCGTGCTTCTTCAGGAAGGCGTCAAAGCCATTCTCCGCTGGGTATTTCTCACTGCCCATAAACACCACTGAACATCAGAGGAGGAAATGAAAAGTAAAGAAGAAATCAGGAGACGAGATTAATAGCCAGAAACGCACAACAGCATTTCTCTGGTAAAAAGCTCTGCATGCAAATAACACAAAACCATAAGCTAAGATTTTCAGATCTAAGAAGTCAGAATGCAGCATTAAAGGTGGACTCACTGTGCTCCAGGAAGTGGGCGAGGCCAGGCAGGTCTTCAGGGTCACTGAAGCTCCCCACACTGATGCACAGTGCAGCTGCCGCCTGGAAACACACACATTTTCAACAACACCACAGTCATCTACACGGTAACTATTTTACTAACTGATCTCTATGTCAGTGACTCAATGAATAACATCATTTAAACACCATTACTTTAGCTATTCCGCTTTACCGTTAAAAACACCTCACAAATATATTGTTTCATTTTAAAAAAGGCTCAGTAATCTTAAACAGCTGGTCACTGTAGGTCTTATCAAACAAACAAACAAACAGGAGTAAATAGTTAATTTGTTGGGGACTATTTTCAGCAGTGGATTAATCCACATTTGGTGCTCGAGTGAGTATTTGTGGCAGAAAAAATATATATATATTAATTACATTACATTGATGGAAATAATTCAAAGCCTTATCACAACCACACAGCCGTTACTTATTCTAACACAACTGACTCTTTTGATTAGTGTATCGTTACTTCACCCACCTGCTTCTCAGAGCTCCCTTTCTTCTTCTTCTTCTCCGCGTTATCCTCGTCCAGCTCATCAAAGTCGCTGTCCTGCTCTTCCTCTTCGTTCTCCTCCTCTTCCTCCTCCGACCCCTCACCAGAATCCCCTTCTTCCTCAGCCCCCCTCTCTTCCTCCTCATCCTCCTGGTCCTCTGTCTCCCCCTGGTCCCCTCCGTTTTCACCGCCTCCCTTTGCGTCCGCCCTGCTGAAGTCGGAGATGAGGAGCACTCGGAGGCCGTTACTCAGCTCAATGTATCTGCAGAGAGCGGGACAGCAACAGTCAAACACTGGAGCTCACTGTGTTTACTGTGTAAACATCACTAAAGCATTATCAACATGCCTAAGGATTTCACACAAAAAGGCCAATTCGTTTTTAAATGTTTAAGAACCGAGAAAAAAAAAAATCTACATTTGACTTCGTATTTTTACAGACAAATCAAATTGTTTACAGGATATTCAACCTTTGTTTCTTTATAATGTATTTACTACTTATTTCTTTACGGGGCAATAAAGTAATCCATGAAAATAAGACATCAGTTAACAGTATATTACAATTCATCCTCGGTATTGAGGAGGATGGTTGATGCCGTTTTGGTGGTTACACTTTTGTTTGTACACCCTCTGGCGTTTCGGAGAAGCAACAAACAGCACATTGAGTTTAAAGACTGTGTGTGCCATCTAAGGAGGCTCACCTTACGGTGCCACCCGCAAGTATAAACAAAGCTTGAGTCATACTGACTCAAAATATATGTGTCTGTGTGTTCAGAGTTATGATTCTGAGACAGAGTGTGATTTTTAAAACGCAAATTACACATTTAAGTCATATGGAGTGACGGGTAATTTTACTGCACCTCGTGTGTTAGAAGATCCCCTGTGGACTTAGAAACAAACAAAAGTTGAACTTCACCTTCAGTGTTTCTTGAGGTCTAACAAACACGATGAATGCATTTCCTTTCGCATAAAATACATTTGTAAAACAGCTGTCTTGTATTATATTACAAGGGAGATTTTGCTTACTTTTTGTTGAGGAACAGCTAAATGACGCAACATATCGCAAGCAAATGTATTCGTAGTTTGTCTTTTGAATTCACACTAAAATCACATATCTACTATTAGTGATGCACAATTCATCAAATATTAAATCGCAGTCACGGTTTTGGCATCCCACAATTAAATAAACCCAATCAACAGCAATATTTATGTCTAAAAATGAGTGCTCTGCTCTTAGAAAATGACGCTGTATTTCTAATCAAGTGCTTCCGAAACTACCAGCCAGCTACCAGGGGCGATCCAGATGTTTTGGCTTCTGTTTTGGGGAGCTGTCGTGCCGCTGCGTGCACCTTACACCAGCAGCCTTTAAAAAAAACTTTCCTGAATGTAATGGTTGCAGTTCATAACAGAAGAAACCTTATTGTTAAGTCTTATTTTGATTTAAATATTTGTCTATTAGCAGAAATCGTACAACATGAAAGTGAAAGCAGTGTTCGGCTTATTTCATTTTGGGTAAAAGGTTTAGGTTCAATTGTATTTTGCTACTAGGAGATGTACTGTCGTATTTCAATGCAAACAATGTATGTGTACATTAGCAGGTGTGTAGTACAACATGGCAGTGAAAGCAGTGCTCTGTGAGAACACAATAATATTTTGCCCCTAAAATCAATGAATAATTGTGAGAAATAGTAAAGATTATCCTTTTGGCCATAATTGTGCAGCCCTAGCTACTATCACAAAGTCATGTCTGACATTTAAACAGGACACCTTTCACTCTCCCACCTGTATTTCTTTGGGTCACTGGGTGATCTGAAGATCTCTGGGTCTCCCTGGTCTTCCACAGCGACTCCTCCACCTCCAGCCCCAGCAGCCCCCTGGGCCCTGACATCCTGTGGTGGTGGTGGTGGTGGCTCACCCTGGTCTGGGGCAGATACTTGACCTTGCGCACCGCCACTGCTCACTGACTTGTTGGTCTGAGGCATTTTGAAAGAGACCCTCTGGAGTGACAGCGCTAGACATGCAGGAGAACGCACAAGTATATAACAGCTTTAGTATTGTAGGTCATGTTGTCAACATTCTGTATTAACATTGTACATTTTCTGGAACCCCAACTGTGAGCCCGGCCTTATCACCCAACACCAGTGTGGGACATCACGAACACTGATTGGGAGCAAACCTCTGGAGCTGAAACAACCAGTCGACAAATCGAAGAGCCAATAAAAAGTAAATGATAATAGCCATTTTGATAATAGATTCATTGTTTCAGTAATTCATCACGCAAAACTACCAAACATGTTCTTGTTCTTCGAGCTTCCTCAAATGTGAGAATGTTACTTTTCTCCATTTTATATAATTGTAACACGGATATAGTTTGGACCATTTTAAGTCTAGATGATTAATACAATTAATTGGAAATAAAAATCGACGGTTTAAATGACTACTATCCAAGTAACGTTACTTGAGTACTGTTAGCTGAATATAGATACCGAGAATGTGAACTTTTCCTTTAATCAGTGATGAAAATCATTATTAGGATCCAGGGTGCGTTACAAAAATAACCTTACGTCAATATTCAGTAATCTTCGCAGGTGCACTATATATAATATTATTATAATAATAATAATAATAATAATAATAATAATATTATATATATATATATATATATCGCGTAGGTTAGTTGACAGGAAACACTAGGAAGCTAGCAAGCTAACGGTTTCTGCTAACTTCAAACATAACGTCACTCTCAATACTGCTTCTTTGAAGACAGGAAGTAATTCAGTTAGACCGTTATATCGGGTGATAAATGAGTTTATTAAGCAACAGAACGGCTTTCACTAATCCTGTTGTTGAGAAGGACACAACGCTGTTATACAGATAACGTTAATTAGTTTAGCCACACTGGCTACAACACGACTCGTTTAGTGGAGCCGTTAGCTAGCCAACTACAGCTGAACTCGTGGAAACATGACACCGCTGATTGGTCTGTTATGCTCTGACATAATGAGTCACTCACCTTTGTTTCTGTTAGCTTAATGTCGATAGAAGTTGTTGAGTTTTGGTTTCAGTACATGGATGTAACGTTATAGCTTCAGCTTTGGGTTCAGTACAGCCGCCGAAGGGTAAGGTAGCAGTTAGCCAAAACAAAGCCTGTGATTGGCTGAGAGCAAATCCATCGCAGACAAATACACACAATCTGATTGGTCGACAGCGGTAAGTTTGATTGAAAAAACTGCGTGATGGTCATGATAGTAGTTGTCATTTCAATGGCGATAGCTGTGGAAGCCCATTTCTACCAGCAAAAAAAAAAAAGAAAGTAACTAAAAAGAAAGTAAATAAATCCACCCCCACCCAAAAAAAAAAGACGCTGGCGGAAATGGGCTTCCATAGGTATCAATTGATAAAACAATTATTTTTATTTTACCTTTATCCAACCAAATTCTTATTTACAATGGCGGCCTGTGTTGTATTTAATCTCGAACCGAAAAAAAACAGAATAGCAAAATTAAGTCATCAAAAAAATGTAAATCCATTAGATTGAAATCCAGTTCATTTGTAAGAATGTAATTGTACATTGTCTAACTAATTGTAACTGTAAATTTAACACACATTAAATGCAGATTAAATAATAGTTTTTCAGCCCAGAATAGTGTCTGCAAAACTTATTTTTAAGCTGCATTTCAAGTCAGTGGAGTCGTTTGATATGAAATTCTTGTTCTCATATACAGGATGTATTCAGAGAAAAAGTTAAGTTAAAAGTTAAAGAGAGAAAAGGTTGTATAATGCATCCATGATACAATAATAAATGAGCTATCAAGGAACTTCATCACATTTATGCATAAAATCTTCTAAATCTAGTAAAGTTGACCTGCACTAGTATTGAAGCAGTCTTTATTCATTATCTTTTGTACCCAGTATTCAAGTTTTTACTTTATTATTAATCAAATACCAGTAGCAAAACTGGCAGTACAAGATGTAGCGTAACAAACTTATTCAAAACAAAAAAAGGTAAGAAAAAGTCAACAATAGCCACATAGAGACAAAGCAAATGTTATGATTTAAAGATTGTGATTTTTATTATCCTAAATTGCATCTATAATATACAAACATTCACAATATATTGTACAATCACTTTGTGCTTCTCCTACATACAGGAGTGAACTGTAAGACAACAAGTTTACACTCGCTATATAATCTGTCAATGGTATACACAGCATAAAAAATAAATTCATACTCAACACCGTTATAATTCCTAAATCTATCATTTACAAATTCACTTAAAAAATAATCATATGAAGACAATGACAATATTATTGTACGTTTCTCTTAATCAATATGAAGACACATGTGGAGTTACACACAAAAACATGCGCTGTGGTAGCTATATAACAATTTGGCAGGATCTTGGTTTTTTTTCTATCTTCAATATTTAATAATGAATGCACAATTTTTTTCTCCTCGTCTTCCTTTTTTTCTTGACGTCTTTCGTAAACACACGTACTGTATCTCAGCTGACATGACATCATCAAAATATCACATTCCCGTCAAAGATACTGTACAGAAACACAAAGAAACATTACAACTCAACACGCAATAAATACCATGATAACCATCTGCAACACAATGTTGGCTCTAAAATCACACACACACCCACACACACACACACACACACACACACACACACACACACACACACATTCATGTAGGAAACACAGCAAACACGACGGCTATGTGACTACACCTGCTAAAGGGGAAGGAGAGAACCATGTGCTCTTCACTCATCAGCTCTGCTCACATATGTGCGTGAGTATAAAACACCCTCAGTATGACGCTGGATTGTGTCGGCCAGTGCAAAAGCTGTAAGCCACCATGAAACAGGGCTGCAGCTCTTAGTGGCAGTCTGGGGTCGAGTCTCTGGCAGTCTGGAGGGGAGATGGGGGTTGTGGTCATTTTGAGTCTCTCTGTGGTGGTTATGTGTCTCTGTGGTCATTTTAAGTCACTGTAGTTGTTTTGCCTCTTTTTGTAGTCATTTTGCATCTCTTTGTAGTTGTTTTGTGTGTCTGTGAAGATGTTGGATTAAGTTCCCAACAAGAGTTTTTTTCCGGGGGGAGGTGTTCCCTTCCTGAATCAAGGGTCAACATTTGTGATTTGAGACATTGTACTTGCCTAACAGTCAGTTCTGGGCCCCCTGACCTCTTCGGCCCTGGGCCGGCACACGTTAAGCCCATTCAGTAATCCTTCCATGTTTGCAATACCCAACCTAATATGATACGTTTGTCTTACTACATACTGTACAATGATTTGTCTTTCAACTCTATCCAATAACAACACTATAACCTAAATGAACCCTGTTAGAACACCAAGAGGCACTCTCTGTCTAATTTTATGCTGTTAAAAACATTACAGAGCAGCATGACGCTTTAATGTCAGACATGTTTTTGGACCCGACCCGCTCCTCTAATGATTGTGGCTGCAGCCCTGCCTGGGAGTTGTGCATTGGTGGTGTAGCCCTAAAGCGTCTTTCAAGCGACAAACAGCACTAAGTAAGGCCAGTAACAGTTAGTTAGAGTATAGGCATATTGTATTAGAGGGAACTCACTATTACTAGCTATCTGAGAAGCAGCCTAATCTGATGTTTTTTGGCGGATGACTCGCGGGTGAACGACTGTGAACGTGAGCCGCTGTGTTGTGAGTTTCTCATTGTGCTACACTTTGAGAGGAGAGGCAGTGCTGTGCTTACCTGTGGACCCTACTGCCATCTCCGCTCAGCAGTGCTCTCTCAACAAAATCTAGTTCGGTTGTGCATCTAATTTGCCTCATCTTCAAAAGGTCTCCAGACCGCTATCGAAACGTAGACAACAATGGTTTGAAGGAACCCTTTAGTTAACCCGGTCACACCAGCATTACATAAATAACAACAGTTTATGTCAATGGAATCATCACGATCAGTGGATTTGCTCGCAAAGATCAAGTGAGTTCAAAAAAATCTTTTTTGTCAGTTTGAAATTTGGCGAGTTTTGACGCACAAATTTGCACCATTGACCAAAAGCAAGCCATCCTAACTGAGCTGAAAATTTGAAAACAAAGTAGTTATTGTAGCACAATCCTCTTTTAAACATAGCCTAACCGTCCTCTATCATACTTTAACCTGTTCCACAATAGAGAAATGGTTTGCTGCGACGGAAATACGAGTACCTCTCAAATAAAATGTACAAACTTATTGTCCCATTAGCAACCACGCTAAGTACCTTGACAAGTGGCACTTGGCAGCAACCTCGCCTGCTTGGAGAACCACTGACTAGTGCTAACATTTTTCCGCTAGCTAGCAAGTTAGTGCCCAACAATTGCTGCAAATATTCACCAAACTTCTAACTCACTCTAATTGGCGAGTACGCATAATGAACTTAGCTTTTCCACTTTCTGGTGTGACCAGGCTTTCATTTTCAACTGTTATCTCATAACCTCCTGTATTCTAGCTTGGCTCTACAACCTTTTGAAACAAGCCAAATTAAATTTTGTTCAGTGTTCACTGCCACGCTTACTCCTTCACCTACATAAGGACCAACCACGGATACTTGGGCACAGGACATAAGGGGATGAAACTGGCTATATCAATTGCAGTAGGGGTAATGATTATTGACTGCTCACAAACATGGACTGAAGCAGAGAGTGTGATGTTGCAATAGTCAATCCGATTTTTTTTTTGTTTTTCATTTTTCTCGAGAGCTATGGAGGGGGAGGCGGGGACGAGGCGACAGCGGAAGGATGAACGGACAATCAGCAGCACTTCTGAGGTAACTGGGCAGGCTTGTCGGTCAGTCTGGTGGTCTTGGTGCCGGGGGCCACAGGCACTTCCACGTCCACGCGCTCCGACATCTTCACACAGATGATGTCCACCAGGCGCTCGAAGACCTGCCGGACGTTGATGTTCTCCTTGGCGCTCGCCTCGTAATACTCAAAGCCTGCAAGATGAAACAGAAGGGTTAAACAGGTAAAAATGGATACTTGTTCATGTGAAGGCAGTGGTGACGAAGACAGGAGTTTTAGCTTGGTAGGTAGGTACTACTGCCAACTGGGAATAGTAATGTTGCAGCAGTTTACAGCTAATAAAGACAAAGATGATGATACATTTACCGCACAAGTGTGAAATGCTGTGCAGTGTAGCCATCTAGTAAGGTGGACATAGTGGAGCAGTGCTAAATGAAATGAAACTCTGCTGTAAAGTTCTAATGCAGTTATAGATCAGATCATAATAGGGTAGTGTTTCAATGATTTACTAAACCTAGACCTCTTGTCACAATGTTTTATATGAAGCCAGGGGGAGCTCTGCTAAAAGAGACCTAAGCTCTCCTGAAAGCAAAAAAAGTTTCAAATAATTTCTGGCCAACTTAAATAAAAGTAAAAAAACTTTGAGTTTTAGCATTTCAGTATGCTGCTTTCATTCACCAGGAACCTCACCCCATTCCCAAATTAAAGGAGAAAAAAAGTCACTTCAGAGCAGGAAAACATTGGTATATCGACATGGTAAGCAATATTTAATCCTAACAACAATACAACTCAACAGAAAAACACTGACTCATTTGGATATATTCATATTTTGTTATAAAACCTGTCAAAAACTGTATAAAATATTGAATATTGGTAGAACCAACAGAATCATATAAAAGATACTGGTACTGAAAAGCAGTTGAACTGATTTTGTTTGTCAGTTACTGGAGTGTTTATTGACAAAGCTGGGATAGGACATAATTAAACAATTCTAAAATGATCTAAATTAAACAATCAGAAAGGGGACAAATTACTTTTAAATTGGTGTCAACTTATACAATAGATATAATATATTTGTGACAAGGGGTCACATGTAGACATTGCTTTTAAGGGGACACATTTGGATATTAATAGTGCTATCTTTAGGCTTTTAAAGACTGTTGTCTAACTTAAGTTGGGTGTGGTTTCATCTATTTGAGCATCTCAGGGTGTGTTTGCTCTTCTTCCCACTTCACAAATATCCATTTGAAACCTGGGATACCATATGTTTGAATGTGACACTGTGAAACCACACAGTTGCAGACTAGAAAAATGTCTTCAGGCAGGCCACTTTGTGCAATACTTTTTTCACGGTAAAAAATGAAATGTCAGCACTTGCGAAACACTTTATTATCTTCACATGAATTTGCTTAAGCACACCCACATTACAAAATAAATTGGCTGACCTGGTCTGAAACATCGTCCTGAACCATGTGAAACATTTTGCTGCAGCAAACTCTTGTTTGAGTGTTTCAGCCTGCAGCATTTACATTTAATAAAGGCTTGTATCAGTGAAGAAATAGCTCCCAGCAGTGGAGATAAAACCAGTATTGTGCATTCTTATTTCAAACGCCTCTTTGGCAAGACATTTATAGTATTATTTAGGTATTCCTTAGTACACACACGCCCCAGGGAAGACAATCAGTTAAAATGGCTCATACAAGTTCAGCTCTTTCTCACAGTACATATGAATAATACCCGACCCAAATGGGTGTTGTAACATTATTTGTTTAACTTTCGTCAAATTGTCTCCATTAAAAGTATCCTGAATTAGCTATTGGCTGTTCCTGCTGGGGAGTGCCAGTCACAGTGAAACGTATCGTTTGAAAATATAAACAATAAAGCATAAGTTGTAGCTTTGTGTTGCTTGTCCAAGTAACTTATCATCAGCTGCAAACTCACCCCCTTCTCGGACATCTATCACATTCAGCTCAAAGGTCTAAAAATACAAAAGAACTCAGGGCCATCAAAACTAACACATCCCATGTCCATAACAGCACTTAGTGCAGAACCAGCCAATTACTAAACGACTCCCCAATTCTGCATCAGCACTTTACTAAAGCAAAGCACTAATACAGTATTTTAAAGTAACTGTACTTTATTCTTATTTTCCACGAGACTTTCCTCTTGGACTAATATCTTACATCTGCGGATGGATGTTATGTTTTATGGTGGAGGGTGTTACGTATCGTCATCATGTGCCTTGACTGTTATGCTGTGACTGTTTTTCCTTCTGCCATGACACCAATTCTTAACAACTATAAATTGTTTGGCAATTAAGTATTGAATCTGGAATCTCAAAAACGTATTATGTATCTCAGTGTATCTTTGTTATGTACATATCAACAGTGTTGTGTTAAAAATAAATACCAGTATGGCATTACATATTTTATACCTGGACTAACTAGTTCATTATAACAAATTTTGAGTGATAAATCTTCAATTTCAAATTTATAAACTGCACATGTGCTGTGTGAGAAAGCAGAGGTTCATGGGTATTGTAGTATCTAGAGCCAATCCACCAATTCTCACAAAAAAAAAACCATGATTTCACAGAAACATATTCAAACTGATAGTCAGAATATAAACCTATGAGACTGTTACATTACCCTGGAGACTTTCTGTGTCTCTGTGTCGAGAAAATCTTTAAACAAGAACTCAGAGTGGGAAAATACTTTCTAAACCTCTCTCTGTTAGCCATATCAGAGTCCTGTTAGAACCCTGTTATATCAAAGTATTCAGTAACACTCATGTAGCAGCATCTCACCTAACTGTTCAGCGAGGTGTTTTCCTTTCTCTGGAGGTACGATTCTCTCCTCGTCCATGTCGCACTTGTTGCCCACCATGATTACCTGGGCGTTGTCCCATGAGTACGTCTTAATCTGAGTCGCCCTGGAAGCACATTTTAAATCGTTTATTTTGAGTGTCAAACACAAAGAAGCAGCATACACACAGCTTCCGGGGCAATCTCGTACCAGTCCTGGACGGCGTTGAAGGACTCCTCATTGGTGATGTCATACATGAGGATGAAGCCCATGGCACCACGGTAGTAGGCCGTGGTGATGGTGCGATAACGCTCCTGTCCTGCCGTGTCCTGAAAATAAAAAACAAACAGTCAATCACACATCTGATTTACTCAGGAAAAAAATCTAAATTTGGGTTTGTATACTTGCCACTTGTAAGTCTCAAGCTCCACAAGTGCCCCCTACAGACCATAACAGACTGAACAAACAACATATTGATTGTTTATTCATTTCAGAGGAAAGGAAAGAGACCATCACCAGAACACATGGAAAGGTAGCACTAGAGGACAGAGAGTTTATCCTCTGAGGAGCATGATTGTGCTCAGCAAATCTAATGAAGATCTGCCCTTTAGGATTTGGTGTTTCTTGTGTACAAGTGTACAAATTGTTGCAGTTGTAGGGCAACAGAAAAAGGCCAGAGAGACAGTAAAATTGTCCTCCCCATTCCTTAAATTGGAATAATGCTTCTCCAGACTGGTAGATAAATGTGCACAGGGGTCACTCTGATGTGTTTGCAAGGCCGTTTCTTTTATTCTTGTACTGCAGACTACTGTTATCGTCTGCAGTTCAAACCCACATCCGGACAGACAGTAAATTAACCAGCGACCAATCAGTTTGCTTAAGGTGCAGGTCCACACAACAAGTGGTTGAGAGACTTGGGGGCCGTGTGTCAGCTCTTTTGCTGGTGTAATAGAAGGTTGCTGAAATGTCTAATTAAATTGCTTATAACTCAAAAGGGTCCTTGCAGGATCATACTGTCTACTTGTAAAGATTAAAAGACTTCGGGGAGTCTCAATTTCTTGATATATGCAATTACGTATATCTACAGAGCATAATTCAAGTTTTAGCCAGCGCATGCATCAGAATAGCTATCTAATGTGAAAAAAGTGTAAATGCATCCCAAACAAATTCGTCACAGATGTTGAAAAGCTGTTGAGGCATCTGTCTCACCAAGATGCATCAACTATATTATTCCCCCTGAAGTTACACTGCAGCTGCGGTGAAATTAACCATTGTTCTCCCGGTCGCATATAGAAGCAACAACAGAAAAGCAGCTCCAGCTATTTCAACACATGCGGTCATACGGACGGCACACCAAGCTGCCGTAGCGTTTGTCAGATTCCTGATCATTTTAACAACTGAATGATCCGTGTGTCCCACAGAGGCTGAATTGTTGAAACTACACTGTGCACCAGTTACTCTTATAGTGCATCACCACCTCTTTCTGGACTGGAGTTGTGCCGACCCGGATCTGCGTATAGCCCGGGAAAAGCAAGACGAGATGGTATATCAGATCTGCTACAGTAAAAAACGAAAGTGAACAAAATCACATCTGGATGTGTAAATGGAAATGTCAAAGTTATTAGGATTCATCAACTGGGGTCCATTTGCAGGAAATATCATGGAAATCTGACTGCGAACTAGCCAACCTCACTGATATTCTGTGTATGAACTGTTTGGACACTGTGTCCTGCTAACTGTGAATAGAGATAAGCCCATATCCAAACATACTAGGCTGGGGTATTATCAGTTATATTCTGGCTTTCAAAACCAGGCTGTTTGATTTTGGCTAATGGTGTTTCCATGGAGACACAAGCTATGATACATGTCTCCATCATTTGGACCGTTAAAAAGCATACATTTTAGCTGCAACACAAACACCCAATATATGAATATATAAACAGATGTCTAACAGACGTGGCAAAAAAAAAAATTCTAGATACTAATTCTGGAGCAATCATCATCCATCCAACACATACACACACACACACACACCTGTTCTCACCTCTCAATAACACAGAGCAAGTGTTGAAGGTTCACACTGACGCATACAGAAGCTCAATCTACACTTTACCACCTCTCACCCCGTCATCAGTTTGTCGTCCGTTCATTTGTCGACTCTACAGCTCACTGACTGTGCTTCTTCTGCTACACTCTGAAAGAAACTAAAACGTTCCAACCAACATCTGCAGTCTGCATTCACTCCTTTGCTTGTCTGTATATGGTGCATATACCATCGATATGTTCATAGCTGCAGATATAAACTGCTGGTGCCGCTGTCACTTTTACACCAAAACATTGCAGAAAAATTTATAATATTGTGAGACAGAAATTTACAACAACAAAGATTTCATCTTTTAAGGCGATGAAAGCCAGGTGGATAACCAGCATTGATTTTACAAAGAGACCAGGGTTGTGACCTTGCGTGTATTTAATTGGCCAACCCAGAGTCTTGATGGATGGCATCGCACTGCGGTCCAAGAAAACTGGAGCCAGGTTCAACTTTTTTTGCTGCACAACCCTAAGGTTTTGAGGTCTAGGTGGGGGTGTTAACGGAAATAAGGAAAGGGACCGAAAAGTACGAAGCCTCCATAAGATTCCTCTAAAATTCCTTGTATGTGTGTACATACTTGGACAATGAAGCTGATTCAATGCATTTTGCAATCCCTGATCCAAGGAGAAAGACTGATCTGTATTATTATGTAAGTTCCTGCACCCTCAGCTGTGGATGCTCCGGCTAAAGTCTATCATTAGAGCTAGCATTGTGGTACTGTGGTGTTTTGGTATCACATCTTATAAAAACACAGCAGGTTTGAATCCCGATGATGCTTCCTTGTCTTTTGTTAACAGGAGCAGTAAAGAAGAGTCACAGTACAGCTACCGCAGCTATATCTATAGCTTCAACCACAAATGCAGCCATAGCCCGATCAATAACCACATCCACAGTCACAGCTTTAACCAGCACAGCCAGGCAGAGCAACCGCAACGGTCGGGATTCAGCCTTCTGAAAGAAGTGACGAGAAATAAATGCATCATGTAAAGTGTCACATCATCTCTGCTTTCTGTAGATCCTGCAGAGTGTTTTCCAAAACTGACTGAGTGTATTACCAACACACTAACTGCCTCTATTGATCAGGGAGAATGCAAAACTTAATGTGAGGGAACGTAGAACAAAGATTGTGAGGGACATACCCCCAGAGGTCATTGAGGGGTGTGCAGCACCAGAACAGCAACATAAAGTTTCTTCTCTCAGAATGCTAAAATTAATGGGTTTCTACCACTGTATTGGGCACAAAGATTATAATACTAAGTAATATCTACACAAGATAAAACACTGATTCATTGTTTAGCCTTAAGAGAACAGCTTGAACTTGTCAGGGAAATTTGGTATTTTCAATGACGACATAATTAATACAATATTATCTTTTTGTTAAGATAAAAAAACAATCATGCTCAATCTAATGACACTACATGTACTCGTTTATTCCTGTTCTCAATGGGGAAGAACGGGTATCAGATGTTAGCAATATGTTAACATCTATAGTTGAAGATGCGTAAAGAAAAATCTAAATGCTGAAAATCCGGTGGTTTGAAATGTACTTAATGATAAATTTAAAACAGCCAGTCAGCCAGCCAGCCAGTCAGTTACGAAGACTGTCTCTATCTGAGTGTGAACATCTCACAGGAGCCAAACATCTTCTTCCCCTCTTAACACTCTTAACCGTTGTTATTTGAAGCGCCAAATCGATCAATCCGCGGCCGCCAGCGCCGATCACTGCAACAAATCAGCTGAGCCTCGATGTGACTTTCACGCCTGTCCACAACAACTCCCACTTCGTTCAGCCACCGCCATCCTCCACCATTTCATCCTCATACCACTACAGCTGGTCTGGGTGCAGTCATTCTGCTAAATTTAGCTCTTTTGTGCTTCACTTCCTATGCGCTTATTCAGCAATCTCTGGTTTTCTCTTTCTTTCGCTTCTTGTGGGATATGGCGACTGCTTATTTGCATTTAATTAATTCAAATGTTATGCAGAGCGTGATTATGTGTGTGTGTGTGTGTGTAGTGGCAACATTAATCATAAGAAGGGTGTTAAGCATAGCCTCAGGCAGTGACTGATTCCTCTCAGTTTAGTTGAAAGCGGAGAGAAATGTGTGTTTGAGTTGCACAGAGGAAGAATGTGAACAGCTGAACACTGCGAAACCACGTGCATTAATGTGCTGCTCGAACGGCGTCTCCAATCTTCTGGTTCCAGTCTTTCCAGCAGATGTTGAACTTGGTTCGAGGGATTTTCTCCCATCAGACACAGAGTATGATTCATCCAGTAACATCCAAGGAGTTCATTATTCTAACAGAATAAAACAAAGATTTGGTTTTTTTTATAAACATTTTTGTCAACATGATAGCATGCCTACGGAAAAAACTAATGGCAAATCAGTATTCACTTTAGTCAAAATCCTGCTGTTTGTTGCACTGTATTGTTTATGCGTGTGCATGTTGTGTGTGTTGTGTCTTTTTTTACTCATCACTGATGCTTTCAGTTTGAATCAATCGGCTCTGATTAGCTCTACTTATGGGACTCTCCTCCCCCCCCTCCCCTCCCACACGCACGCACGCACGCACGCACGCACGCACGCACGCACGCACGCACGCACGCACACGCACACACACACACACACACACACACACACACCTCTCTCCACCCATCTCTGTCCCCCCTCCCTTCCTCCCCCTTCCTCCAGGCTCCTCTGTCCCCTGCCAGGTCTCAACCTCTTCACCCCAAGAGGTCTCTTTAATTGCCATTGACGACAACACTGTTAGTGTGTGACTATGTGTGTGTGCGCGTGTGTGTGTGTGTGTGTGTCAGTGAGAGAGTGAGTGAGCATGAAGAGCTGCTGCCATGGCAACAACATCACACCGATGATACAAGCTGAAGAGAACCAGAAGTCTGTGTATCTGTCTTCTTTTTTTTTTTTTATCCTCCTCCCAGCAGCTTGTTGTTGAGAGCAGAACACCATGTTACACTGCATCACTCTGTGTTACAGTAATGTTGCTCTATGCTACGGTTTAATATATCATGACGTTACTGTATGTTACAATAAATTATATCATATCTTACTGTATGTTACAGTGTATTATATGATATGTTACATGTTATATCAATCTATCTATGCATCTATCTGTCTATCTATGATCTAGACAGACACACAGACAGAGGGATAGATTAGGATACAAACATAAATCCATCCACTCTCACCCAGATCTGCAGCTTGATCCTCTTGTCGTTGCGATACACCGTCTTCACCTTGAAGTCGATGCCCACGGTGCTGACGAAAGAGTTGCTGAAGGAGTCATCAGCGTAGCGGAACAGGAAGGAGGTTTTCCCAACGCTGCTGTTCCCGATGATCAGGAGCTTGAACATATAGTCAAAGTTCTGGTCGGAGCCATCCCGCTGCCCGAAACGCTGGTCTGCCTTCGCCATCTGGAGGTTTTGGTTTGAGGAGAGAGAGATAAAACACAATCAGCATCAGGAAAATCAGACATTATTTAGACTGTTATGTATTTTAGGATCCTAAAATACAGGAAAATAAATATTTACACAGAAACAAAACTGTTTCACCAAAAATGACGATATTTTAGCGCTCCCCCTTAATTTATCAAATGAGGCTTGCTGGGGAGCTCATGTTTCTTTCTGGGGATAGACTGTTTTTGGTCTTATGGAAGGCGTGGTAAGTGTTAAATCCTGGATAATCAAAATGCAAGAAATAGCAGCGGCCCTGTATTTATTCATTCAAAACTTTTTTGTATCAACACCTCTCTATGTGAAGCATCACCGAGGATGACAATGACCTACTTTAATCCCAAAACGTTAACAACAATGATGGCTTATGCCACACAGAGTAAAAACCCATTTAACATGAGAAAATGACATTTCTCTTTTTTCTTTGCAAGTGAAATAAATTATTCACGCGATAAACAAACGCACTGTATTGCATCCATGGCAGGTGACAACATAACAAAAGCATATTTCAGTTGTGGAAATAAAATGTGCTGAATACAACAAACAAAACCCGTGCTTTGATGACAACCTGGGTTTTTAATGACGCTCGTGTCGAAGGCAGTTAACTGTTGAACATCTTTTAATTGCTCATTTCAGATTAAATCTTCCTCAGAGAAAAACAACCCGACCTCTAGCTGTGACGAAACCTGTTGAATGAGCCGAAAACTGCACAAAGCTGCTCCTCTGCCAAATGTGATTCAAGCAACTTGAATGAGCAAGAAAAAAATAAAAAAAACATGTCGAACAAAGACACAGTGCAAACATACATTTCCTGTTAGACTTCACCTGTCAAGTCCAATGAAAAGCCTGTGGGGTCGACCTTGCAGACAGGTAGAGGTCGGTGATAAGGACTGAATGAATGTGAGCAGCAGATGAGTCAGAGCTGAAGATCCTGCTGGGTCTAATCTAGCATTGATGGCTGTGTCAGTGGAGACTCATTCTCTCCATTAGCAACCGGTGGAGGAAAAAAAAGTACAACAAGATCCATCTGAAAGGATGATTCTAGTTGCGGATGAAGGCTTATTATCTCTGGATAGTTCATGAGACCAGTCATGTGATTCATTTGATGGGAAATAACTGACTTTCTGCAGCATGTCAAGAGTGATTTTGGAATTTTTTTTGGATTCACTACTGTAGCATCTGTCACTCCAGTACTTCTGCTTTCTATTCAAGACTTGTCATGTTATCAATGGTTTATGAGATTGAGTCCCAATCTCTTTTTTTATTTAATATATTTTAGGATTTTAATGTTACAGTGAGAAACTTTTACTGGTTAGGAAACAGTCTCAATTTATTAACTACATAAGTAAACGAAACCATCAGCGAGGCGATTTACTATTTCTATATCGTTATTCTTAATACTTGTCAGCGGTGCCACTGGGAAAAATACCATACGAAATAATGCAGGTTCACCAGAAACTCCTTCAGCTCAGAGTCCAGCGGGACCAGCCCACCACAGAACAGACCCAGATCTGGCTTTGTGGTTCTATTTCTTTTGTTTGCCTTATTTTTTCTGCACTGAGTAATTTCACTTTTAATACTTTAAGTAAATGATCCTGGTTGTATTTGAATTATTTCACTTAAAAGGTGTGTATCTAGTTCCGCTCGATGGCCTTCAACATGCCGACGGCTGAACCGGCAGCTAGCAGCTAACGGTGCTAAAAGCGTGGGTGCTACGCTTCCACAACGACATTGTGCGCCAGGACGGCGTTATAACCGCAGTATGAGCGCAGTGCAGAGCAGCGGGCATTAGCTAACCCATGGGGCACGCTCACATGCACTAAAAACATGGCTCGGCTATGTAAAAAAAAAGCACAATGAAGCTCAGAAAACTGCATACACAATGCAGGAATTGTTCTTGTGGCAGTATTTTTTACAAGTAAAGGATCTGAATACCTCCTCCACCACTGCACATCATAGGCCTTCAATAGCAAAATGAAATACATATACATAGTGATAGAGGGTACATAATCACACCAACAGTCCACCACCCTTGAGGTACTTTAGTACAAGGATCCAAATTCTGACAAAAAAATCTAAGCCTTTACCTTTCAAAGTATAAAACAATCATTAACAACCATCAAGTGAAATGACCTGAGTTTAACTTGGTTTGCAAGGTAACACACTCTCAAGGGCTTCAGAGAAACATTAAAATACACACTTCCATTATGTAAACAGTATTCAAAGAGTTGTGATGACCCGTCTGCCTTATTAATATAGAGGCAACTATATTCAAGTTGCTCAAAATCCATTTCTGATTAAATAATTCAACTCAAGTTTGAAATATCTCAACAGAAGCATTGGCCTACGTTTTTGTGTGGACATTCGTGTTCCCCAGATAAAGAATCAGATGAAGATGTTTATGTGTCTATAAACAAAACTGCAAAACTAATCCAATCCCATCAGCCGCAGCTGTACCTTGTGTTTACTGCCAAATCAAGCGTACGCTGGTGAACATGGTAAACATTATAGCTGCTAAAGCATGTTAGTATTTAACTCAAAGTATCACTGTGTCCCAGTACAGCCTCAGCTGCTGAACATGATCCTCAGCACCAGTACAAAAACTCCCCATAAAAATCACAATAAGGCCACTATGGACACAAATACCCTATTTATGCATACAACCTATAACACCACAACCCTATACAGGATTAACATACGAAAGGATCAACGAAGATAAAACGCAACATATCAACAAAGCATCATACAGGAACACTATGTGAGCAACCTAATATAAAGATATACAATATTATATACTATAAAGCTATTTTGAGCTTAACATTTTACATTTCATTGTAAAATCACACAGTGCAATAGGGCCACTATGCATTCCTATAGGGGGATGCAATAATATAGACATATATTCAACAGATTAAGACATCATCATGAGCCAATAGAGGCTAAACTCCCTATAGAGAGCCACAGACACCCTGCACCTGTGAGATTATTATGGGATATCATAGGAACATGGTGTTTTATTGTGTATCAATATTCTACATTATGATCGATATTTAGCACCATTGGATCACCGTGGGTGCCTTTTAGTGTATGATAAGGGTTATTATAGGAGGTTAGATTGTTTATACCACTATAAAATGAAACAAAACCCGTCATTTATAGGACGATTATAGCCAACGTAGAAATAATGGAGCTCGATTGATCGACGTTTCTGGATTCGTATCAGTCATCAGGCCTGTGTATCTGTCTGAGAGAGAGAGAGAGAGAGAGAGAGAGAGAGAGAGAGAGAGAGTGTGTGTGTGTGTGTGTTCATAAAACTGGTGTTAAACGGTGTTGTGTCACCGCCGGTCATCCGTGTTTTTTGACTGTCTCTTACCTCTGCAAGGCGGATCTGATGATTTCTCTCTTTCTCTCTCTTTGCTCTGCACCTGATGAAGGCAGCTCGCTCCCCCAAAAATAACAATAAAAACAACAAATGTATCCTAAAAAGCAACAACAACGGCGCGTCCTATCCAATCCACCGACCGTCTGTGCAGGAAATCAGGAACACTGGCTGCGTCGTTTGCAATCAGCAGAGTGGAATTTTTTTTCCCCACCAGAAATGAGGTGAAATTGCCTGTAAAACGTCTCCTTTCCGCGGTGCCGCACGCAGCTTCTTTTACGCACGGCTCTACGCTGACATCCTGCGTTAATTCGAGGTGGAGCAAAGCGATGTGGGAATGTTTGCAAAGGCGTCTGCTGCCTGTCACCTCCCCCCCCTAAAAATAACCGGCTTCTATGTGAATGAAATTTCTTTTTCTCTCTCTTCAGGCTGTTTACTGGCAACTCCTCCGCCCTATCACGCGGCAGATCTGTGCAGACGCGCTAACGGCAGGAGCGGAAGTTATTTGCATGCTATGACTCATAACTGAAGCAGTGAGGCGTGTAATTGCTTCAGCATCAATGAACAGAGACATCGGACTGTAAAAAAAAAAGGAGCAGAATTCTGCCCTTTGTGTGCTACCCCCACAAACATTCAGGTGTGTTTGTGCTCTGTGCACTACGGTGTCATTCCACAGTCAACACACCTGTGAGGCTCCATTCGGACATTTTATTGTTGCAGCATCACACCACTGCAGGGGGTGATGTGGTTACTAAAGCTGAAACCGAACCATTCAATTATTAGTGGAGACACAATTAGTCGATGACAGCTTTAATAATCAATTAACTGTCATTATTCAGGTGGAAGTATGGAGTGTGTACTGAATTAAATGGTATTATGCAGTGCTGGAGTGTAACTATATATTTACTCAAGAACAGTACTTACAAATTGAGGTACTTGTACTTGAGTATTTTAATCTCATGCCACTTCGTACTTACATCTCAGTAGGAGGTATTGTACTACTTACTGCACCACATTAATCTGACCGGATTCATCTATAATGGAAAACAATCAGTTAATAACCAATTAAAAAAACACCTGCGTTTCATTTATCATATCGTCCTAACATGTCTCAGTCACCACCAGAAGGTGGCACTGTGACTCTAAACTTGTGCCCCAACAGACTCCATGCCGTCAATCAACAATTCAATCATACTCATACAAACGGGGGTGGCTAGCATTGTCACTATATAGGAAGAGGGACCCAATGGGGTCCAATCGGCTTGTTTGCTATTATTAGCTCGTCTTGTTAAGTGGCTCTGTGTCGAAATAGTAGGCCAAACTGTAGTTTACATTGTATTCACTCATATTCCCAAATCAGAATCAGAACCGACAAGGTATGTTGCACATTTTGACATGGTGGGTGGTGCATAACACTAAACAATCAACACAGTGCAAAACATAGAAACATATTAAGATGTACAGTAAAATATAGTGTACAAACAAACGTGCACAAAAGATAACAGCACTATAAACAAGTATAATGTAAGTGTAATGTAAAAGTGGCAAGTGTATTTAAAGTAAGGTTTGAATACAGGATGTTTAGCCTGCCAGTAATGGAGTCTTTTCAGTGTGGCTATTAGTAGACTACTTTTACTTAAACAACGAGTCTGATTATGACTATAATTTATTCCACAGCGGAACTGGACCTGAATACTTTTGTTTCATCACTCGTTACATTTGTTTCATCATAAGTTACGTTTGAAAAGTGGGCGTAAACGAATGGCCAATTGGCGGAGATGAACACGTGATGTCGATATAACTACCGCATTTACTGGAATCATTGTTCAGAAACGCAGTTCTCAGACGATAACACATACTGAACATCCGATCCACCAATATAAATCTAAAGATGGCTTTTGGGATGTTTTGGAAATTCTTCATCGCGATCGGTAAGTTTATTGTCTCTTAACACATTCAGATTTTAAAACTATAGAGCAGAAATCAAACTCATGGACGCATGCGCTGCACTAGTCGGCTGATGATTGTGCCGGTGAAATGTAAAGCCGAAATAAAACCATTAAACAAAACGACATGATAATGATACGAAAGAGACATGTGGCGTTTCTCCACACAAATCTAAATAACGGTTAGGTAAAGTTAGAAAGATATTGACAGATTCGGAATTCCCGGTTCAATAAATCGTTAACGAAACGTTGCTAAAATACAAACGATACCTCCCTGTAACCGTAGTGAGGTAGACAACAAGCTACAACCTTAATTGAATTAAAACGGGCCGTCTTACGGACTCCTCCGAGCTGGACAATCTGCATTGGTCTCAATGAGCGGCCGGCTGCGAGAGAGTGCGCAGGGACCGTCTACAAAGTGCAATGCGGAAAATACCTACTACAACAATATTCAATAGCTTCACTGTCATGCAATGTAGTGTAACCAAAATCACTTCACACATCAATGGGCTCCTCCTTGTTGTACTACAACTGCTATTTTGAAAAAATATGATTTAGATTCATTTTAGTGAATATTTATTGAAAATAATAATCAATAGCTTTACTGTTGATAAGTGTAGCATGACCAAAATCACTTCACACATCAATGGGCTCATCTTTGTTGTACTACAAGTGTTATTTTGAAAAAATATGACTAATTTTAGTGCATTTTTTTGGAAATAATATTCAATAACTTTACTGTTATAGTGTAGTGTGACCAAAATCACTTTTGACAGGTGCTGTCAAATTCTCTTTCTGGTGACGATTCCAAGTGACATTAAAGTATCAGTGATTTAGTCAAACCAGTGTCCATTAGAGAACTACAAACATACAGTTAATTTAAAGCTCAATTAAAGAAATGGTTAGTTAGTACCCAACTCTGTCAGCACTAGAATGTAACTGCTTCTCTGTCCGTGTTGAACTTTCCCTCGTCCGTCTGTCTGTCTGTCTTGAAATTGCCGGTCGACCCTCATCTACCTGCATGCTTGTCTTTTATTGTTGTTTAGCTGTCTGACTGATTTATGTATTTCACATACTCTGCATGCTTTTATGTTTTGTGCCTCTGACATGGATGTTTTTTAGTGTCTAAAAACTGCAGCATAATATTCTCTTTAACATACAGGTGCATCTCAATGAATTAGAATATCATCGAAAAGTTAATTTATTTCAGTAATTCAATTCAAAAAGTGAAACCCATATATTATATAGATTTATTACACACAGGGTGATATATTTCATGCGTTTATTTCTTTTCATTTTGATGATTATGGCTTACAGCTAATGAAAACCCCAAATTCAGTCTCTCACAAAATTAGAATATTACATAAGACCAATTTAAAAAAAGGATTTTTAATACAGAAATCTTGGTCTACTGAAAAGTATGTCCATATACAGTATGCACTCAACACTTGGTCGGGGCTCCTTTTACATGAATTACTGCATCGGTGAGCCTGTGGCCCTGCTGAGGTGTTATGGAAGCCCAGGTTGCTTTGATAGGGGCCTTCAGCTCGTCTGCATTGTTGGGTCTGATGTCTCTCATCTTCCTCTTGACAATACCCCATAGACTCTCTCTGGGGTTTAGGACAGGCGAGTTTGCTGGCCAATCAAGCACAGTGATACCGTGGTCATTAAACCAGGTATTGGTACTTTTGGCAGTGTGGGCAGGTGCCAAGTCCTGCTGGAAAAGGAAATCAGCATCTCCATAAAGCTCGTCAGTAGAGGGAAGCATGAAGTGCTCTAAAATTTCCTGGTAGAAGGCTGCGCTGACTTTGGACTTGATAAAACACAGTGGACCAACACCTGCAGATGACATGGCTCCCCAAATCATCACTGACTGTGGAAACGTCACACTGGACCTCAAGCAACTTGGATTGTGTGCCTCTCCACTCTGCCTCCAGACTCTGGACCTTCATTTCCAAATGAAATGCAAAATTTACTTTCATCTGAAAAGAGGACTTTGGACCACTGAGCAACAGTCCTTTTTCTCCTTAGTCCAGGTAACTTAGCCCAGGTAAAACGCTTCTGACGTTGTCTCTGGTTCAGGAGTGGCTTGACACAAGGAATGCGACAGTTGTAGCCCGAGTCCCGATACCTCTGTGTGTGGTGGCTCTTGAAGCATTGACTCCAGCCGCAGTCCACTCCTTGTGAATCTCCCCCAAATTCTTGAATGACCTAAACCCCAGAGAGAGTCTATGGGGTATTGTCAAGAGGAAGATGAGAGACATCAGACCCAACAATGCAGACGAGCTGAAGGCCCCTATCAAAGCAACCTGGGCTTCCATAACACCTCAGCAGGGCCACAGGCTCATCGCCACCGTGCCACGGCGCATTGATGCAGTAATTCATGTAAAAGGAGCCCCGACCAAGTGTGACATACTTTTCAGTAGACCAACATTTCTGTATTAAAAATCCTTTTTTTAAATTGGTCTTATGTAATATTCTAATTTTGTGAGAGACTGAATTTGGGGTTTTCATTAGCTGTAAGCCATAATCATCAAAATGAAAAGAAATAAATTGATATTTGATAGGTTGATATTTTCCTGATCTGATTCCTGGAAATGGCTCCTTTTTAAATATTCCCGTAAGAGGAGCGGCTGGTAGTTTTGGGGCTTTCCGCCTGCAGGACCAGATCGTAGAAGTAAGTAAGTCAGTGACAGTCCTGCGCTGCCATTCAATTGGCATTTCGTCACAATATCTCGCTTCCTTTCAGTTGAGACTGTAAGTAGGCATAGCAGACCTCATCAGAATAAACATCAAATAGGCTAGGTCTGAGGTTTAGAGCTGTGGGAGGTGAACACACAGCACATGGCACACATTTCAGCCAACATCCTACACGAAAATATGAATATTTTATACACTTAATATAATGTATTACTTATGTTGTGGGGACACAACCCTGTTTACACAGTCACATTGTTGGGACTGGCCTTCCTTTTGGAGACAACATGCATGTCCTTATAAGGTCTACTGTATATCATTACATAACAGGGTGAAGACTGGTTTAAGGTTAAAGTAAAGCTTGGTTTGGGTAACGGTGGGGGTTGATCAAGAAGCTGTTATGGTTAGGGCCTGTGGTTCTCAGGTTTAAGTTATAGATAAACAAACTGATGGTGACAAAGTAAAAGAGTAAACGTGCCCCGCCTCAACAGATTATCTCCGCCACGCGTAAACCTGGGGAAAGTGTATGCGTTCCATTGTGTGCGCCTCTGTGTTTGTTCCCATGGCGAATCTCGCAGTCTGCTGCACCCAGCTGCAGCCAGCTGCATAATAAATTGGGTGGCAAGTTAAGGCTGCATGCTCTCCTGGTTGGGGTGTGTATTATATGACGACTTTGAGCCCATTGCTTGTATAATGTTACGTCTCTGGTTGTTTTTGAGTTTGAATGAAGTCTGTTTGAGTCTTTACAGCACTGGTTGTATTCATTCAATCACACAATACAGCAATGCTCGTTGCAGACACACATTGGTGGAGATTTGTACTCTATGGTTCACAGCAGCATATTTTAAATTGACTGAGTTTCAAGTGTCACTCTTTATAATCAATCCGAGTCAGACGTTAGAGTCTTTCCCTCAGAGCTGCGGTGAAAGTTAGGTTGTTTTTCATTGAAACACGCCCTGTGAGGTAATCTCCTCCGCTATGATGAAATCATCACGCTAAAGTGGAATCAAAGTATAAAGCAAACACTCCACAAATCTGTCGTCTTCATCAGAGCCCGCAGGTCTTAAGTTACGATCAGTCCGACTCTGCTGCTGCTCTACAGTATGTATTTGTTACTGTCAACAAATCTGAATTATGAGACAATGGTCCGTTGGGCACAGACATGTAAAAGGCCCCTCGCTCCTACGCGAGATGTTCGGACTGAAGGGGTCTTTTTGGATCTCTTTCTGCTGTTTTATTTCACACTTTTGTGGTTTATTTTGCACCGATTTCAGTCTGGATAAAGTTGTTTTATGTTTTGGGGTTCATTTTGTTGTTTTATGTCTTGTTGTTATTTGTTGTGTCTTTGTGTTGTGTTGAGTCTCTCAGGTCATTTAGTTTGTTTTCATTACTTTGCTTCCTTTTTTTTTGTTTTTTTTTGTTTTTTTCTTTTCGTGAGTGTCTTTTTGGTGTCATTTTGAACATTTGTTATGCGTCTCTTTGTAGTTGTTTTACATGTCTTTTTGTTTGGTAATCCATTTCCTACCCTGTCTGTGGCTCTCAGCTCCAAGCCCATGGAGTTTGTTGACAAGTTGAAAACTGTATGATATAACAAGATTTATTCTTTAAAAGATTGAGTTTGCAATTGCTTAAAACCTCATTGTTCTCTTCAGTCAAAAGCCACATATCTTACAATCTTACAACACTTATATCAAGAGCGAGGCGGCTCTGTGGTGAACTGATTTGAATTCTGACTCTGATCTGAGATTATTTGAGAGAAACCAAAGCTTATCTCAGTCCTGACTAAACACCGTTCCGCTACACTTAGCTCTGTTTACATTTACTATTCATTCATAATGTAAGAGAAGATATCTGATAACAATCAGGATTTATATTATATTAAAAAAACTCAAACTGTTTAATACGTGCTGTGATGAGCTGCTTGAGAGCAGACATTTAAAAATGAAATGAACCTAACAAATGCACTTGGACCGACCTCTTATTCACTTCACTTCCTTTCATCTATTCCTGTTTCCTCATTTGCTGCAGTTTCCCTCTTTCTTGAAATCATTCAGGATTCACAATCAAATTCCTGACTTTAAATCCCATCGTTCTCCTGGACAGTCCACATCCCTCTGCCTTCATGTCTTGACCCCATGGTCTTGACCTCTGACCCTGAGACCTGCATGGACAAATAAAATAAAATGCTTGTAGTGTAGATTGACATTTATAGCACCCTTCATAAAACACGTGTTCTCTGCTTAAATGTTAGATGTAGGGTCATTGGCCACAGAGAAGCTACATTTCATCCCTACTGTGTTCTTGTACGTGGATGGGTTCAGATTAAAGTTCTCTGATAAGATTGAGAAAAGATCTCAAAAAGGTCTGATTCATTACAGATTATATGTAATTGCATTTGTTTTGCAGGTAATTGGTCATAAACTAAATTCTAATGTTGACCTGATGATGGTGCTTAATGAAAAGTCACAGGATCACTAGTTATTAAAATTAATCCTGAGAGGAACTTGAATGTGTGAAAGCAAATTCCATCACAACCCATCCAACGACTGCATGGTACAGTGATGCACTGCAGCTGCATTAAAATACATAATCATTTCAAAAGAAATTGTTGTTAATTTTCAGATTTTGCCATGCTGCTGGTGTTCCCTTCAGCTGCTGCAGAGTTACCAACTCTAACATGCAACGTCACCCAACAAGCTGATGGATTCAGCTTCCATCTGTCCCGACCGCCTAGTTCACCCGAGTGTACGTCGTGCTGGGAGTTGAAGAACGTAAGTCCTTCACACTCCCCAACTGGGTTTATGGATCGATAAATACTGAAGTAAAGGACATTCAAATCTAATAATTTCTTAACTGTACTGGTTTTATTCCCAGAGGGCGAAAGGAATCGGATTAGGATAGGGAAAAGAAAAATGAGCAGATAATCTAGCAGTTCAGGCGATGTACCACACACATCAGCCTGACAAAGACTATTTCTTTACCGGAATAGAACTTCTGCTTTTGAATCACTTTCTCTGAATTATCTTGAGTAGAAGGGATGGTACCAAACACTTTGTGACACATGTGTGATGTTTCACTTTGAAGCTGTGATTTCATGAAATTCCTTTTAATCTCAACTGCACACCTAAGAAGTGGTGCGACTGCATCTGGCACGGCCGCGACGGTATCGCATCTAATCTGTCCACAGAACTATACACACCTCGCAAAGTACTAAAAACCCACTTCTGTGGTAGTTCCCACTACAGTAGGGGCCTCCACATATTGCCACACACACGTAGAGTCACAAGGTGAAAACTGTTTTAGCGTCGCTATTGCGGCTGGTAATAAGGAAGAGACAGATAATGGCTGTGTTTAACACGCTGGAAACATGTTTTTCAGGTTTGAGTTGTGGCAATCTAGGCTGGTTGATACATTGAAATCCAAAGAGAAACACGCCTGAACAATCCACTCTCCTACGAGAGAAGATGATCTTGTATTTATTTTCCGTTTAGGTGTTTATTTGTAAGTTACAAAGTTGTAAGTGGCGAGCATGTCCCATTGAGCTAACTTAACGCTATTGAAGTGACATTTGTTTCATATTTGGTGGCAGCACCACCACCACATCAAATCATCTTCCTATATGCAAATTTGCACAATTTTGCTCTCTCTGGTGTAACTAAGCTCTGATGTGTAAAAAACATAATAATTTGGACGAGTTGTTTGTCAGGGTGCTACTAAGTACAGTTTTGGCTGTTAACAAACTGTTGCTATGCTGTTGGTACGGCACTGATAGGTAGTACTGGGGACAAGTGCCTCTGATGGCGTGACATACTGTTCCAGTGTGAGGATAAGCTTTACTCTTCTACTTCTCCTGTGTCAAGACTGAGAAGATATTATCTGCTGATGAATGGCACTGGAAACTCCCTAGATCTCCACCGATTCTTCCCCATCTTCTTCTTCTTCTTTTTTTTATGAACAGTGTACTTACAAGTGATTATTGTGATCTCTGGAAAACCCCCACCTGACCACTTGATGGTCTGATTGTGTAAGTGTTTGTTTTTTTTTATCAACTAAATTTGTGTCTGTGTGTTGATTTTCCAGAAAACTGTCGTCGCCCTGGACCTTGACAACCTCACCCAGAATTTCTGCCAGCCCTACCTGCACTACATAAGGGACTGCCCTGAGGTAATAACTTCATATCCAAATTCAGTTCCAAAATCAGACACGAACAATTCAATAAGAGATATGACATTTGGTAATGTGGAAAATACAGCTGGGGATTCCCCACATTTGTGTCTGATTAGCCAAATGAGGAAAGTGTTCAGAGCTCATGTGTGTTTAGTGCTGGAATGTTACTAGCGTGTTAGCATGCTAGTATTTGACAATTATCAGCGAACACAAAGTGCAGCTGAAGCTGATGGGGAATGTCATTAGTTTAGCAGGTATTTCTGCATAAACAAAAGTGTTGTTCGGAACTATTGATTATGTTTTTTCATTATTGATTAATCTTTTTGTCTATAATAAGTATCATATAAGTGAATAATACCCATTCGAATTTCCCGGAGTTTGCTTGTTTTGTCTGACCAACAGTCCAAACCCCAAACATATTCAGGTTACTATTATAAAAGAAAAGCAGCAACCCTCTTGCATTGTGACCAATGTAACAAGGACCATATTATTTGTACTTCCTACTCCTCAAACCTGAAACATGTCCAGACATGTTTACTCTAAAAAACCTCAGGCTGCACTTCCTGTATCTGCAAAAAAATAAGTCTTGAAAACATCTTCAAAATCATTTTATCAATTAAAGTGATATGTTTTTTGCAAATGTCTGGCATTAAAATCATGTTCACATTTTTAAAAATCTGTTTAATTAAATGAAATGTTTGCACTGTACCCTCTCACTCATTTCTGTGTATCTCTGTCTTCCTTTAGAAATGGGAGGACGCCCTCTGCGAATGTAAGTGTATTAAATTTTAAAAAAAATGCCCTTCTTTGTTATCCGCCTTAAGACCTGTGATGTGTGGGAGGTTTAAAAGGAAGTCAGAACCTGAAGTACCCGCCAACACATTCAGAGAAGGAAGAGTTAATCACGCCTATATGTTTGTTGACTCAGCAGAGACAACATTAAGTAAGAAAAGTTGATCTACAGCAGAATAAATATTTGACAGCAGAGCCTTACTGCATTACATTTCTATATCTTAAATTGGCACCTGAATTTTGTGTTTTCCTTTACATGAATTAAGTGTTTGAAGCTCCAAATTTCCAAGGGGAGGAACCCCAGACCTCCTATCTTCATATGTGCTCCCACCAATGTAGAAACCAGACCTATCAGCTGAACAAACTATGGATTGACAAAAATACAGTTTAAACCTCTTTAATGTAACCACTGAGTAGACTGCAGAGGGCCAAACTAAACCACAGACTAACTCAATATTTAGAACCCAGCTGCACCGTTGTAGTTCAATAATGATCGAGGGTCACTTACGCTTTTCTAGTGTAAAAATTTTAATTTAATTCAAAAGTTCCAAAAGTATTGTCCTCTGTTATGCAATACTGTGTGTAATTCGACTAAATTAAAGTTTGAATATTTCAATTCTTCTTCTGGAGCCAAAATATCACAAAAACCTTTATAACCTTAAATAATATCAATATAACAGCTGAGTACAAATGGTTGTGTAGTTATTTTACAGATTAAAAAAAACATATGATAAGCTTATAATGCACCGTTTAAAGATTAAACCAATGGCTCCTAATCTTTTTGGCTTGTGACCTCTCATAATAAAGAGTTGGGGCCCTTTGTCACATTTCCGATGTCAATAACTACGTTTCACTTGTTTTTATGTACATTTTCTGTAAGGTTATTAAAAAACCTGAGTGGAATCGAAAGCAATTTGGGGGGAAACATTACTATCCGTTTTGTCATCTGACTTTTTACTATTTTCTTCAACACATTTACTGATTTGTTCTCCACGTCTTTTCTGTCCTCTAGTCAACTGCAGCCATATCTCGGATCTCCCCCCAACCACTGGTGAGTCTCCACATGTTTCCTCAACAAATTCACTGCAGTTTGTAGTTTTATATCTTCGCCTAAAGTGTATAAAAAAAAAAACATTATTATTTGCCGGCTGCAGTTTAACAATGTAACGCCAGCTCAACCAAAGGATGCTTTTGTGTCATAAGGAAACGTGTAACAGCACTGTCTCCAGGAAATTCAGTAGAGTAGAAAAAAAAACAAACTACTGCACTTTTTGCTACTTGGATGTTAGTCACATCTGGAAACACTGAACATCATACAGCTTCAATAAGGAGCTGAAAAAAAAGCGGATTCACTAAATAGAGCAACACCAAATGCTTTGCACAATAAATCACATGTACTGTATAGCCACATTTAGATTAAATAAAAACAGGATTCTCTGTGAAGTTCCCTGTGTCTTTAAGAGTTGTTCAGTTTGTGGTTCGCCCGTCTAGCACTAGTCAGGTAGGAAATGGAAAATAGAAGAAGAGCAGTGGCAGAGAATAAAAAAGGGCACACCCTTGTCCCTTGTTTGTTTCCTGTAAATGTCAGAAAGGAGGCAGTTGGACATACGGGGGTTTGTATCATGTATATTAAGAGATAGATTAACAGCATTTAGCACTATAGTTATAACAAATGTTAACACCTTTGAATATGAAGAAATATGAATTAAACTAGAATTCTTTTGATTATTTATTTTGGCTTATATTTACTTTCGTCTCTTTGAAATAATATGACCAGATAATATGCTGCATGCAGGAATGCAGTGGGAACACATTCCTGACCTTTTTTCACTGTCAGTTAAATGTACCACATATTTAATCCCAACACGTTTAACAAAGAGGGGAGAAAACACAAGTTGTACATTTATAAAATGGTTTCATTTAACCAAAGTAAAACAGAGACCTTTACTGTCCAATAGTTGGTCTAGATTGAAATAGCTCAACAAAGTGGCTAATAACTCATTGACAATGTTTTTGAAATAGTATGGTATGATATGACCTGTTTCTTTTTTCGTCTTTGTCTCCTTTCAGTGAACTCTACGTTGATCTGCACCACTAAGAATTGGTGTCCGAGCGAGCTCACATTTGGCCTTGGTGTCGCTGGTATTCTTCTTCTTCTTGTAGTCCTTGGCTCTGCAGTGCTGCTATATCTGCGATGTCGGAAGAAGAGAATCTGCGACCATGGGAGAGCTTCATACACTCCTGCAAATTGGAAGAATGACATGGAGCAAAGGGAGATGGTAGAGTTCAAAGACATAATATAGGAGTTGATGTGGTACAAAACAACAGTGGCTGAACAAGGATGAAAACTGACTACCTGTAGTCTAAATGTGGCCACTGTTCTTGATAATGATAATAATGCTAATGTTTTTAAGTGCTTTAAAGACTAGCTAAATTAAATAGAAATAAACACCGTAAGTGCTACACATACAAAAATATTAAATAGCAATATTTGTAATGAAATATTTTACAATATATATATGTTTTCCATTTTCCTTCTTACTGTAAATGAGCTTCAGGGGCCACCCTGGTCTCTGTGGAAAGACCAGGGTGGCCCATTTAGAGGGTTTAAGGCTCATTTGAGTTTTAAAGTTTAGCAAATATGTCCAGAAAGACGATTAAAGTTGTTGAGGAGCAGTGTCATCTGTTATCTCTTGAAACAGATAAGCAGTACTGGATAAAGCATTATAATATGATCTAGATACATTTAAAGACTTATTCTTGTCTTTATAGTTGGTGACGGTGACCATGTGGGAAGTTCATTGAAAAACCACTCGTTGTTCACAAGCCCCACTGACTCCCCCTGTGCACTGCCTCTCTGGGTTTTTCCCTGGCCTTAACTGTAATGTGCGCATTGTAATGTGTGAGTCAGCAGTTTTTATATTGTTTCACGACTTGTGAATGGAAGTCACATTTTTCCGAGTAGTTTTAATCATTTAACTCTTAATGATCAGACTGCTCTAATGTAAGTGTGTCACATTTTAAATCCTCCACTCCGTTGGGACCATGCGCACATCAAAATACACTGTCGGTCTTTGCTTACAGTGTTGACGGTGGAAGAATGTGGCTGCAGTTCTGGAGCCACCTCATTTCTCCCAAACCATTCAGCAAAACCAGCTTCTGAATAAATCAGAGGCTAGGAATATGCTGTGCTGTTGCAGAATCACATTGTCCAGACTTGAATCTTGCAGCCTTAACTGAGCTTTGTAAGATGTAGTCTGGTTTGGAGCTTAAATAGTCTTTTCACGTTAAACCGGTTTAATGCTCTAATTAGCCGGTGTTCTTGTCTAGAATCAGTGCCCTGACACACCAAGCTGACCTCAAAGAACTGATGCCGCCAAAGAACGACTCTTTTCAACTTTGCAGTCATTTTTCTGTGTCCGTTGTCAGACAACAGAATGAGTACAAAATAATTGATTTAATCATAATATACAAGTTGCTGTGCTGCAAGTTATCATTTGATAACACTTAGCCGTCACACAGTATCACTAGATTAAATGCTATCAAACACCAACCCTACACACAAACACGGTTAGCCATAAATGCCCAACCATGGCCCACTAACAGTCCCCAATAACCAACGGTTGGCTTGGTGTATCAGGGCTTTCAGCTCCAGCGACTGCAACAGTAAAAAAACAGGCTTCGAATCCTAAATCCCAAATTTCACCAGCCTCAGATTACCCCGGAGGTCAGAAGGTCACTTAAATAGCTAGCACATAGCACATAATCGGTTGGATTAAAAATCCAGTGACCAAAACATGATCCATGGTTGACAGATAAGGGAATGGAAATGAAAAAAGGAAGACAACTGTCCATAAGGTCATCTGACAATACAACCACATGATGTGGACTGTCAGAACTCTTACTGATCGATAGTGATATGGATCTTCCTCTGTGGAAGTTGGGAGATTTATTTATTATAATGAATAATGAATAAAAGAGTCATATAGATTACCTGATCGACTGTCTGAATTGGACAGAGACGTTCATGGTGTTGTATTAAGACTCTAATGTACGAGCATGAAGTTTCTACACATGTCAGTCGACATGTTTGATCTCAGGGCTCCTGGACTCTCTGGTATGACCAGAAATCAGCCAGATGTTTTATTTTTGAGAAACCTGTCGGATCCAATGCTGTTTATCTGATTTTGTTTATTTCCTCTTTCTACGTAATTTTATATTATTTGAGTTATTGTGGTTTTGTCAGGTTGCTGTTGTATCTAGTCCCCCTTTCTTCCATCTTTTTATGTGAGTTTCTGCTACTTACAGCTGAATTCATTTGTTGTTTTTGTGACAGCAAACCCTCTTTAAAAAAATTGACATTTGGGCTGCGACTTAAGTTTTTTTTTTTTTATCATCAATTCATTGTTTTGTCTTTCAAAGTGCCAAAAGTTGTGAACAATGCACATTATAATTTCCCATAGCCCAAAGGGACGTATTCATATTTTTATCTGACCAACAGCCCAAAATGGAAGAGTATTTATTATCATATATAACAAAGACAATGCATCAAATCCTCATATTTAAGAAGCTGGAACCAGCAAATGTTTGGTATATTTTGCTTGATAAATGAGGAATAATCAATTCGTTATTAAAACATTGGCCAAGTAAAACCAAACCTAGGAGCTAAAAGAGGCTAAAATGCTGCGTGGAGCTGCAAAGTTATGGGATCTTCACTGTGAGTGATACAAATTCTGATTAATGCAGCTTTAATTACAGTGAACTACTGGTCAGGTTATTGTGAAATTTGCCTTTGTTTTTGCTTTTATTTTTGAGAATTAAAGAGTCTAAATGTGCTCTATCCGTCCTTTAGTTATGCAAACTATTAATGAATATGTTAATTGAGATAACTAAAGTGTCATTTAACCCTAATGTAATCCTTCAGTACTTTAGTAAAAGTGATTCTATGGATTTGTTGCCTGTTTTGTGTACAGTATATTGGGAAGTTTAAATGAAAGTTAATCTTGTCTGGGTATGGTATAAAAAAAATGCTTTTGTTGGCTGTGTACAAATCAGAGTTATTGGCTATGAAATGATGTTGCTCAGAGATGAATTATGTGGCTTTATATGACTGTTTTCTGCTGAATAAATGGTTTTAAATGGCCGTCTCAATTGTATTTTTAGGAATAGGTTTCTGAAGGCATTTTAATGTCTTCAGAAACAGGACTGGCTACAGACATTCTGTGTTTTTCCTGGGCCGTCAATCACCTTGTTTATTTAGGCTTTCAGACAATATTTTTTACAATAATATATACCGATGCCTGGAGCGGTATCCCACTCTTCCAACGGGATTCCAACATCATTTCCTTAAGGCACGTGCCTTCATTTTGGAACGACAATAAAGTGATTTGCTGATTTGCCCTGAAACTAATAGTT
>NW_022280096.1:2769210-2774933 GCF_004355925.1 Anarrhichthys ocellatus | reverse complement strand
GATTTTGTGAAAATAAACAGTTTCAAAGATTTTCTTCAAAAAACTGGCTCAGGACAGTTGATTTCACAGTTTCATGATGTTTTCATTAGAAGCTGATGCTGACACACCTTTACTGGTTCAAGGTACAATCTCAGCCTTTTATGCTCGTAAAAGACGTTTCAGGCCTGGAAGAGGCCAAAGGTGGATTTTATGAAAGTAAAGATAGTTTCAAAGATTTTCTTCAAAAAACTGGCTCAGGACAGTTGATTTCACAGTCTAATGTCATGTTCATGAATATCTGCAGCTTTCAGCACTTTACTGCCTTGAGATTCATTTTCACTTTTTATGCTCTTAAAAGCCGTTTCAGGCAGAGAGGACGCCAAAAGTTGATTTTGTGAAAGTAAACATAGTTTCAAAGATTTTCTTCAAAAAACTGCGTCAGGACAGTTGATTTCACAGTCTAATGTCATGTTCATGAATATCTGCAGCTTTCAGCACTTTGCTGGCTAGAGATGCATTTTCACTTTTTATGCTCTTAAAAGACGTTTCAAGCAGAGAGGAGGCTAAAAGTGGATTTTGTGAAAGTAAACATAGTTTCAAAGATTTTCTTCAAAGAACTGCCTCAGGACAGTTGATTCCAGTTTGATGTCATTCTCATGAATACCTGCAGCTTTCAGCACTTTCCTGGCTAGAGATGCATTTTCACTTTTTATGCTCTTAAGACGTTTCAGGCAGAGAGGAGGCCAAAAGTTGATTTTGTGAGAGTAAACATAGTTTCAAAGATTTTCTTCAAAGAACTGCCTCAGGACAGTTGATTTCACAGTTTGATGTCATTCTCATGAATACCTGCAGCTTTCAGCACTTTCCTGCCTGGAGATGCATTTTCACTTTTAAAGACGTTAAGAGCATAAAAGACGCAGAGAGGAGGCCAAAAGTTGATTTTGTTAAAGTAAACACAGTTTCAAAGATTTTCTTCAAAAAAGTGGATTTTGTGAAAGTAAACATAGTTTCAAAGATTTTCTTCTAAAAAGTGGATTTTGTGAAAGTAAACATAGTTTCAAAGATTTTCTTAAAAAAAAGTGGATTTTGCGAAAGTAAACAGTTTCAAAGATTTTCTTCAAAAAACTGGCTCAGGACAGTTGATTTCACAGTTTCATGATGTTTTCATTTGAAGCTTGATGCTTACACACCTTTACTGGTTTAAGGTACATTCTCAGCCTTTTATGGCCTTAAAATACGTTTTAATCCTGCTGAGCAGGGATTCTAGGCGTCGGGAGCAGCCTAGAAATGAGACGGCCTAGCTACAGAGGACTTCCTGTTCGCCTCACCAACTGTTCCCGCCCCGCCCCCCTCTTGCTGCTCCCGTCACCTAGAATCCCTGCTCAGGAGGATTAACAGTTATAGGATATGTGTATATATATATATATATATCTATATATATATTTATAGTGTATATATATAGATATTTACAGTGTATTTATATAGATATTTATATTGTGTATATATATATATAATCCCTGCTCAGAAGGATTATATATATATACACATAAATAAATTAAACTAAAACCTTTTCAGTATATATACTTTGAAGTTTTTAGTTTAGTGTTTTTAATCATATATTCAATAATTCATTCATAATTCTTTTTCATAGTATTGTTTTTCTAAATTAATAATCAGTTAATTAAATCAGTTACTATGTTAAATAACACATTTTCAGTTATAGTTCTTGCAATTAAAACAATGTATTTATCAATAACTTTATTTTATTTCATTCACACATATATATATATTTACATATACACATATGTATATATTTACATATACAGCATTCCTAAGGCAGAGGAAATCAATCAAGACAGTTAAGCTTGTACAGCTACATGTGAAGATGATAATCATGGACTTGTAATAGCTGTGATACATTTAGACTATATGGAGGCATGTGTCATATTTCATAGGGTGTCTCTATTGGTAGAAACCGCTTACTGTAATGGCCATTTTGTTGCACTGTGTTGCACGAACACGCTCTAGGGTACATCCCAAGTCTCTTAATTGCATCCCCGTTTCCCTCACTTGGGTCCTTTCCTTGCGTCTTAGTCCCTCCCACCAGGGATGCATGGAGGAAACCATGCGAGAGATGAAACAAGGAAATATGTTTTAACAGGTACATGAGACGTCCTTTCCTCAGTTGCGTCACGTGAAGCGACGTCTGTTTCTGATGACAGTGGCTGATGATCACAGCTGGATCAGCTGTCAGTCGGCTTTAACAGCTCTCCAGCTGTTAAAGCCGACTTTAACAGTCTTTAGCAGACTTTTGAGAAGTTTGTGTCTGTTCACATGATCACTGTACTTAATAATATTAACTAATAATACTAATAACTAATAAAGACACACAGTAATCACCACTGTAGAGGTGTTTCTCTCTGTAGTATGTTAACAAACTGTGTCCTGTGTGTTCTGTTTATAAGCTCAGGATCGATTTCTACCGGCAGAATGCGTTCCATTTTATTTATGAATTATTTGCGTTTGTACGTTTTGAAATTCAGATTGTGACGTAAACAACAACAATTAAATAACCCAGAATATGATTATTGTTTCTCTTAAATGATAAAACTCATCAAACCCGACAATCAGGAATGAACAGCCTCACGTGACTGAATGAAATTATGATAAATTATGTAAAAAATGTTTCGTCTCTCAGCTCTCTCTCTCTCTATATATATATATATATAGAGCAGTGACGTGCGGTGAGGTTCGTGGCTGGTGAGGCGCTGACTCGATCTTTCAGAGTCAGATTTACAAATATATGAACTCAATATAGAGTATCTTCAATCACCATTCAATTGGCAGCTTTGCCCATTGACTACTGGTTGTTTTTCATATCAGCATTCTTTACACACATAGGTAAGGTACATATTTGAATGCACCAGGAGTGTGTGTGCCGCGATCTGCGACCTGCCCCACCAACCTGTTTCAGAAGCGGAGCGCTAGCGGGCGCCGTTCGCGAAAATCGCGAGATCCCGTAACAACCACGGATTTATAAAGAGAACAACAAACACATAAAAGTTTACTTTACCTGTCCGCCGTTGAATTGCTGTTGATTTGGTCATATTTCCCTGTTTTTTTCCCTGTTTTTTGAGAATTGTTTATTTAAGATTAAATAATCTTAAATGTTTGCGGTCAAAGCAAAATATAAGAAGAAGAAGAGAAGTGTAGAAGAAGAGTAACGGAACTACAAGCATAAACCCGACCCGTGGGCTCTCACACGACCCCTTCATTTGAGGCAGAGGTACTGTGTGGCTCCCCTCTGCTTTTTCACTGCGGTTTCTGTCAAATCAGCAAGACTAAATATATTCTACACATACGTGAAATACATGACCTATTCTATGGAAAGAAAGGAAATATAATACAAGTGTCAACAAATATTACAGTGGTGACAAACAATTTGAAAGCAAAAGCCACACGCTCAACCCAGTTTGTTAGGGATTGCGCAATCTGAGGTGAGGCAGATCTCATCGCTGCCTCACCTCGCGTGTCTCCTCTCTGTTTGAACAGGACATGCGCAAATTCAGCGATTTTGACTCTAAAAATGCTTAAAATTATTGAAATCATACAGAAATTACATTTATAACACAGATCAGTAGATACATATTATTATTTTTTATTTTATCATTATTTGTTTTTTACTTTTCATGATGACAGGTGAGGCTCTGCCTCCCCTGACCGCATGTCCCTGATATATATATATATATATATATACACACACACATTTATTTAAACCAGATGTTGAATCAGAAAACGAATCAAATATAAAGCTTGAGTTTAATCTGTGATCCGTCTTCACTGTTTACATGTTGAAAAAATCTCATCACTCCAATCGGCTGCAGCATCATCATGACTGATGAACAATGAGGGGGAGTGTCGACCGTTAAAACACTTCCCGGAAGTCTGTTCTCATGGCTCCTCAGAGATCCCTCCTCGATCCTCGCTCCTCAGAGCAGAAACAAGAGCTTTGGGACGGCCAAATGATATGGCGGCGCAGAACAACTTCCGGTTCGAGCGGTGATCGATGAGCGAGGAAATGACAAATAAGAGACTTGGGATGTACCCCTAGTCGCTGGCGCGAGAGGGCCAACTCCATGGCAACAGTCCACCAACAACACTTTTGAGACAGGCTAATATGGCGGAGCCCAGGATGGAAAAACTCAAAGTGTCACCTCACGTTAGAAGAGTTTTTATCAACAACATAGACTCGTACGCGTCCAAATGTATTGCTCAGGTGAATATATTCAATGTGGAGTTAGTCAAGCTGGGAACGTTATCTAGCGTTACATCTAACGCAGCTAATTCAGCAGTTAACGCTAACTTTAACATGGTGTGTAGCCATGTAATTGACGTAGCACACACGTTTGTGGACAACTTTGGCCAGCAGCACTGATTAGTTCACGTATTTGTCTTTCTCTGCAGTGTTTGTCTGAACATGTGGCCGGACAGACGGAGACTGAGGAAGAGGAGAGGGTGAAAACGCGAGCTTTTCACGTTGTAGGAACTGTTTCTGGCAAATATGACGTGGACATTCCATATGTCCTGGAGGAGTATTTAGTAAGTAACAGTTAGGCCTGTCCCTTCTTATAAACTGTGTAAGTCTGTCCACTAGTCACTGCCAATCAGTATTATTGATGATAGAAGTAATAATATGTCATTTTGAAACACAGGGGCGCACAGCGAGATGCAGAACGAAAAACATGACAAAACAGTAGTGCCTTCCTCTAGTGCGTGTTTTTGAATGGGCATCAGGAGGAATGTAAACAACAACTAGAAAATGCATTTCCTGCTGAAAATGCGTTGGAATGCTGAAAGCTGAAATAAATTGCAAAAACATTGCTGAAAATAGATATCCAATTTAAAAAATTGCAAAAAGCTTAATAATTCAAAAGGTTTAAAGATTACTAATATGAAAAGTCATATCACCTCTCTCCTGAAAGAGCTGAACATTTAGATATTCGAACGGTTTCTGTGGCTTAAAAAATTTCATCAGTAGTGATATTTGTAGTAGTAGAAGTTGTAGTTGTAGTAGAAGTATTATTAGTAGTAGAAGTATTAGTAGCATTAGAATAAGTACTAGTAGTAGAAGTAGTGATATTTGTAGTAGTAGTAGTAGTAGTAGAAGTTGTAGTTGTAGTAAAAGTAGTGATATTTGTAGTAGTAGTAGTAGTAGTAATTAGAAGAAGTAGTAGAAGTTGTAGTATTAGTAGTCGTAGTAATAGCTGTAGTATTTAATATAACAGTAGTAGTAGTAGAAGAAGAAGTAGTAGTAGTAGTAATAGTAATGGTAGTAGAAGAAGTAGCAGTAGTAGTCATACTAGTAGCAGTCATACTGATAGCTGTAGTAATATTACTACTGGTAGTAGCATGAATAGCAGTAGTAGTAGTAGCAGTTGTAGTATAAGTAGTAGTAGTAGTAATAGCAGTAGTAGTAGTAATAATATTGATGGTAGCAGTAATAGCAGTAGCAGCAGTAGTAGTAATAGTAATAGTAGCAACAGCCAAAGTTCTAGTAGAAGTAGTAGTAGTAGCAGTAGTAGTAGTAGTAATACTATATTAGCAGCAGCAGTAGTAGTAGTTGTCGCAGTATTAGTAAGAGCATTCATTTTTTCAACAAAAAAACCTAATTTTGAGCTTAATGTTTAAAAACAGTTAATCCATGGGGCTTTTATTTTGAAAGGGTGGGGCTGGGTGGGGGGGGG
>NW_022280096.1:2755775-2769110 GCF_004355925.1 Anarrhichthys ocellatus | reverse complement strand
ACTCTGTGGGGCTTTTATTTTGAAAGGGTGGGACTGGGTGGGGGGGAGAGGGGGAGAGGAGACATAATCATAATGTTTGACACACATAAACAGAGGTTATTAAATGACAGGCTTCATCACAAGCATTTCAGTTAGAGTTCGTTCTCTGGGGCTTTTATTTTGAAATGGGTTGTGGGGGGGAGAAGGGGAGAGGAGACAGAATCATAATGTTAGACAAACACAAACAGGTTATTAAATTACAGGCTTCACATTTTAGAGTCCTCTAAAACAGTGGTTCTCAACTGGTCTGGCTGCGGGACCCACCATCACCCCTTAATGACAAGCCGCGACCCACGACCCAAATTTTATATATATATATATATATATATATATATATATATAATTTGGGTATATCTATATTCAAGAAGTCTAGTAGTAGTAACGTCTCTGTGTGGTAAACAACTGCCAAATCAAATAAAGAAAGTACACATCAATTATATTTTAACAAATATTATTCTAATTTTTCAAATTTAACTGGATGGATTATAAATAATACATAAATAAATGTTCTTCTCATTTCAAGTAAAATAACGGCTGGATTAAAAAATAAATTGCGTAACAAAATTCATTTTAGAAAAATTATGATCTGCAGCTTTAAATTCAGTTCATTCAGGATTAAGTGAAAAAGCCATAATATAATATTTTTTTCATCTTCTAAAAAGAGAAATTAGTGTTGGAATTCACTTTTATGACTCTGTCCAGTCAGAGTCTAATGACTCTGGTCTCTCTGGACATTTTTCTCTTTTGGTAATCGTCCTATGATTTGATTTTCACAACTCTCACTACAACAGTCCTGCTCTGCTGTCTGTATCCTCGTCTCTCCCCCGTGTGTCACGGGATACTTCTCAAGTCTCTTAATTGTCGTTTCCTCGCTCCTCGCATGGTTTCCTCCATGCATCCCTTGGATGGACTAAGACGCAAGGAAAGGACGCAAGTGAGGGAAACGGGGACGCAATTAAGAGACTTGAGAAGTACCCACGGTGTGTGTACATCTCACTCAAATCAGGAAACTTGTCAGAATACCCATATTTGATTGGCTGAGCTGCATCACCTGACGTGATTCACAACTCATTTTCCTGCACCGCTGAACATGTGCCGTAAATGCTGGAATAATTCCGCTGCAGAAAAAACGCCCTTCAAAATAAAATCGCAACTTTTGTTTTTTTTTTGTCAGTCAAAGGCCCACTGAAAACGGGTCTGCGACCCACTTTTGTGTCGCGACCCACCAGTTGAGAATCACTGCTCTAAAAGTCTCCAAGACCTGAATGACTGTATGAGAGAGAGAGACACACACACATTGAGAGAGAGACAGACAGAGAGATAGAGGGAGAGGAGTGTATGTGCGTGTGTGTGTCTGTGTGTTTATCAACATCACTAATGAGCTCATATAAACACCTGTGTGCTTGGGTGCATGTGTGTCACTGGTTGGTGATTGGAGCACATGTGTGTTAGAGGCTAATTAAGAGAGATTAGAGTGAACAGTGATTTTCAACAAAACTACCTGTCAAACATATGCCCAAATACCAAAACCATGAGACTAATCAATAAAATATGGATACCGTGAGAGAGATAAGACTCTGCCAAATGCGGTAATGTGGTTTTTATGTTTGTATTATTAAAAATGTGAGCTCCAGAGCAATATAGAAAACTGGTACCGTCTGCTTTCTTTGAGAAATGAGTGGTCAGATTTAACATGGAGTCTAATGGAGCAGTTGGTTGGAGTTCATGTTGCTCTGCGGCTCCTTGAGCCAAATGTGTAAATCTGTGGGATTCCACAGTCATTTGTCTACGACAAGGACAAGATTAGCTACTTCTCCATCCACAAATTATGCATGAAGAGTGAAGATTGTGGACACAGTGGCAAAAGACAAATATTTTTTTCACAAGGATCTCAAGCTCCTCTTCACTCTAGCGTTGACATCACGCACTCTAAGCTGCGCAATACACACCCATTATAAAGTCAGAAAAGGACTGAAAAAATCATAAAAGTTAAAATGGGACAGTTTAAAAAATGTAAAATATATCAAAAAGCTGAATCATGTGGCAATAGCTCAGGGTTTTCTCAACATTTTAAAGTTGAAATGGTGTCTGTAGCTGAAAGTATGAGGAAGTAGAAGGATTTGAAACTTGAAGAGGATTTGAACATTTTCTCCATAGAAACCCATTCAAAAAACAATCTGCAAAAAGCTTAATAATTCAAAAAGTTTAAAGATTAGAAATATGAAGAGATATAGCCGGCATGAGCTGAACATTTTGATATTTGAACGGTTTCTGTAGCTTAAAAAATGTGGAAGGAGAAGAGTGCCAAAAATACGTACGGAAGAAATAGTCGGAAGTTGAATAAAGATTTGAAGAACAATAGTTGGAATGCTTAACAGCTTTCCAACAATTTTAAACCATTCAAAATGTGTGCTTTGTGATGGTGGGCTTCAGAAATAAAATTGGCTTGACTGTCTTGTTTGCATTCAAGCAACCGAACAGGGATGAGCTACTTGCAAAGCTGATGGACTGCAACGTTGTCATCTACAACATTACCCAGCATGCTGAGCAGGTGGACGAAGCCCTCTGGGCCGTTTCAGGTCAGTTCTCAGTCTGGGTTTACAGGCCCTTCATTGTTCGTTATCTTACGAATGTTCACACTTTTTCAATGGGTGACTACAACTGCACCTACAGTATGTAGGCCAACATAGGTTTGGTGTTTAATATTCAATCAAAATGAATATTATCTATCCTTTCATGATTCATTGAGGTACTGTTTGTCTTTATGAGAGTGACATTTCTTTGACTTTGACTTTTTTAAAGTTCTTAGTTTATATTTTGATACTTACTAAACTGTCTGAATTAAATAACTCTCATACCTGTACAGTGTCATCAATAGTAGGAACTGCAGGCATGGTAACTACTCTCTTTTTTATTTGCCCATAGTGCTACATGACATGCATATCTGCATGTCGTGACAGAATAGTTCCATAATTAATTATTTAGGTAATGACCTCTTGTGTTGTATTTGTAGCTCTCCACAATGAAATGGGCCATTTTTCTGGATCAAAGATGTTCATCCTCGTCTCCACAGTGATGACCTGGGCGTGCAGCAAGCCAGTCGATCCTGTAAGTGGACACATACAGCACCTCGAGCTACTCTAAAATCTTATCTGTTTGTGTAACATGAATCACGTTTTATTCCTCTTTACAGATTGTAATGGAGGTATTTCTGCATTCATGCATTTATTTGTTTTTATTCCTCTTGATTAAAATTGTGCTATTATCTCCAGTTCCATATCATATAGCATGTCGTCTTTAAACATGTAAGAGACACCACAGAGTATTTTCCTCACATTTGTTTCTGATCAACAGCCAAAAAATGTTCACCTTATTTAATTATAGCAGCAGATCTGATTTCTCACGCTATAACAGCTAGTGTTTGGTATATGTATTTGATAAATTGTTAAATACATTCATATGTTTTTCTGTCAATAATAAAATGCATGATTATTTTGCAACAATTTGTGTTAAAAATACTAAGTCTGCAAAGTGAAAGTGAAACTACGTGATGTGAACACAAAGACAAACAACAGGTTGTTGGTTTCACATGGGACACAAACATGTCTCCTGATTGAAAGTCCTGTGTTTGTTTGATCCTCCCACCCTGTGTGGCTTTTTTGGTCTTTATACTACGTCATCACACTCCCGGAGCATTTTTATCTCCACGTCTAATAATGACCCGGATGGGTTTACATCGTAGTTACTTGAAAGCCCAGTGCGCCTCGTACAGACGCTAACAGGTCTCTTGTGGGCTGTAACATCTGAGTAACTTCAATATGTTTTTTATACATCTATTTTTTTTACAGTAACCCCAGTGAATGCATTACAGTTCCTTTTAACAATGTCCCAGCTCTGTTTACTCACTAGTGCTGGTAAAATCAGATGTATGTTGAAGTTGGATACTTTTGGTTTTTAACAGCATCATTGTTGTTGTCTGCGTTGTGCTGCAGGATGTCCCTTTCACTGATGAGGTTTTCTGGGGAAGAAAAGCACATCCCAACTTCAAACCACACATTGACCTGGAGAAGAAGGTGGTCAAAATTGGAAAAACTGTGAGCTTCAACTTCCTTGGCATTTTGTGCAGGAGACACATGTATGTGTGGACAGGTATGGCTCTGACTGTCACATATATGGCTGTTGCTTTTAGAACAGGACATTGTTCTCTACATACGTGGTGGCGTCAGGACTTCAGTACGGGATGGGAGAGCATGTCTTCCACTACTTATTCAAGGTGAGATTAGAAGACAGCTGTAGACTGTTGCTTTAGTTATCAACAAGATCTGTTTTATCTCCTCATTATGCAGACCTGTCTGTCTATTTATCACTGAAACTGAAACACAATCAGGGAGCTGAGTCTGGCCAGATCCAAATTATACTTAGTCTTATTGGGTCAAGTACATCGTTAACTGAGAACTGATTTTAATTTAGATTGTCTTTTGATGAAAATTTAGCTTTCCTCACATTTTAGTTATTTTTTGTTGGTTTTAGTCAACAACAACATTTTTGTCTAGTTTTTTGTCTGTGACAATGTGATGTCATTTTTCTAATGTTTTAAATTTACGTCCTGCAACTAAGCCGACAGTGTCAACAGAACTACTACGTGCCCGTGGTGTCCGTTTGGATGTATAAACTAACCGAGGCTCAACATTCGTCAAGTAGGGTCCCGTTGTATTTCCTCAGGTCTGTTGTCAGTACGTCTAATATGAAAAAGCCACTAATGATGGGAACTACGGCTCTATGAAGGGAGCTGGATCTTATGGCTCCATTCCTTTTCGTTCTTTTCATTTTTATTTTGCCATAGTGCTACAAAGGGCAGCAATTTTTCCATTTTGTCAATATAGAAAAATAAAACTGAAAATAAAACTTTCAATTTTGGTAAGCAGTGTGACATATATCATTTCAATCAGGAGAGACAAGTGAATGATTAGTAGTTAACGTTTATTATGATAGATGATGCGTTCATGAGTTACACATAAATTCTTTGGCGCTTGAACTCGACGGGGAGATTTGAGATCAAGTTGTGATTGCCCTGAGCGGCAACAATATGAATTCCCCCGAGGAGTCCAGACACTGGTTGGGGTGGCTGAGGGTTCTGGTGGAGTTGGCTGGAGATGTTGATGGAGTGCTGAATCTGCGAAGACAGATGGTGCTGGGGAGGAGGAGGGTTGCACAAAACTGCAGCAACTGAAAAAGGAGACAGCAGCAAGCTGATAGGCTAAAGATGAGGGAGCGCTGATAGCGTGTATGACGCCTCTGACAGTGACAGCCGGAATTGAGAAAGTGCCGCTAGTGATGAAGTCGTATTGAGAGAGAGAGAGAGAGAGAGAGGACTACAAGTCTAAACATGCAAGGATAGTCTTCTTGACTGTACTTACGCTAGAACTTCATTTCTGGCTATCGTCTTTGTTCTGATTAGGAATTAGAGTCACAACATTTCCTTATGGTGCAAGAGACAGAATATTCTTTTCTCAGATGGTTAGAAGAGTCTTTGAAATACCTTCAGAACAGCAGTATACTGCTGGCTATTTAGTTTTCATAAAAACAGGCTTAGCTGTGTGACTCAAATATAATGAGAGTAGACACAAACAGTGGTGAAAACATGTTCTGCTGCTCTTTCTTTCATGTTGCTGCCAGTGTTGGTCTTGTCTCTAACTGTTCAGGTTTATTTTGGATCGGGATCTAATTAGCTGCCCGTCCCTTTCAGATTCGGTCTTTTTCTCTAAGTTGATGTTGCAAATGGAGGTGCTTGGATTCAAGACAAATTCCAGACTTGATCTGAGAGTAAAGAATCACCTCCATTATCATTTTTGAAATTTCGGTACATTTACACCGAACACGTTTCCCATAAATATGGCTATTGTGACTCTATAGGGTTATTGTGCTGACTTTGCACTCACCACCTCCATTTTTATTTATTTATTTTTTATTTAACCTTTATTTAACCAGGTAAAATCAATTGAGAACCAATTCTCATTTTCAATGATGACCTGGCCAAGAGGCAGTAGCACAGTCCACACAAGTTACACAAACAACACAGATACAATACAGTATGACAAACAATGGAAAAATGACTAAAAACAACCTAGATAAAATAATAAACACTATGTACAAAATAAAAGGCAGATTACTGGATGTTATTTGTAAAAAAATGGAAGAAAGAAAGAGAAGTGAGGGCTGGTCAGCAAGTACAGCAGTCAACTATAACTTGTTGCAGCTTATGTTTGAACATGTTGAGAGAGGTGAGACCTGTTAGTTTGAGTGTGTTTTGTAGTGAGTTCCAGTCCTTTGTAGCGGCAAAATGAAAGGAGTTATGACCAAACACAGTACGGACTTTTGGAATGATGAGCCTAATGAAGTTGATTGCTGTCAGAAATGCGCAGAAGATTTGAGAGGTAATGAGGTGTCATTCCCAAAATGGATTTATAGACCACGAGCAGCCAGTGTTGTAGCCGCACTGTGTAAAGAGCACAGTGGTGGGTGGTGAAGGGTGCACATGTGGAAAAACGGATTGCTGAGTGGTGGAGTGTGTCCAGTTTTCTGAGGGTGGTCTTTGATGCCATTTTATAAATTATATCGCCGTAATCAAACAGAGGAAGGATGGTCATTTTCACTAGGGTGAATTTGGCAGAGTGTGTGAAGGAGGCCTTGTTTCGATACAGGATTGTTGAAGTACGGGGAAGCCTCTCACCTGACTTTTACATGATTCATTTCCCAAATCATTACGAACGTTTGTCTCTGAGTCTGACCAAAAGTAAATACCGAAAGAAGCTCTCTGGAATGCTCATTATGGCTAACTGCATAGGGAGCTACATCCAGGGCAAGTTACCATTGTAATGTTGGATCAAAGTGGGGCAAGGAAAATGAAAAACCAGATGCTGGTGTTTATTCCAGGTGGGAACAGCTTTTAAAATGTTGTTGATTGCTTTATCTCACGACATGGAGGGTCGACCTAACCTCAGTATTTTCGTCGCAAATGTTTGTCCCGTGAAGACTTTGAGCCTGAATACCAACTGGTGTTTGTGAATACCAACACAAACAATGTGATATGTGTGAATTGGCTTCATATGTGTAACTAATTATAACAATCTGTATTATTAGGCATCATGGCTAGGACAAGAATATGAAATACCTGTCTTTGGAGATGGGACAAACATTGTCCCCACGATTCACATCAGTGACCTGGCAAGGTTGGACATATACGTTTTTTTCTTGATAGCTTTGAAAAATGATGTATAGATTCCACAGAGCCCTGCTTTGCAAAAAGTTTTAATGACTCTGATCCTTATTGACTTAATTCGGTGACATATACATTAGATATAAAGTAAATATTTATACAATGTGATTTATTTCTGTTTAAGTGTGATTCAGAATGTGATTGAACATCAGCCCGAGCCGTATTACCTTCTAGCTGTGGATTTTTCCAACAATACCTTGGAGGACATTGTGAAGGTGTGTATAGCAACTGATTAGACACGGATTAAAAGCTGGTTATGTAAAAACAGAATTAGTTTATTCCATTCCATTACATTATCCAAACCGCTTGTCCTATTCAGGGTCGCGGGGCACTGGAGCCGATCCCAGCTGACATTGAGCGAAGGCAGGGTACACCCTGGACAGGTTGCCAGTTTATCGCAGGGCACATGTAGAGACAGACAAACATTCACGCTCACATTCACACCTATGGGCAATTTCGAGTCTCCAAATAACCCAAGCTGCATGTCTTTGGACTGTGGGAGGAAGCCAGAGGGAACCCACGGGGAGAACGTGCAAACTCCACACAGAAGGACCACCCGGGATCGGGGCTCGAACCCGAGCCCCTCGTGTGACAGCCACTACACCACCGTGCAGCCGAATTAGTTTATAATAAACTTTATTGTTTTACACAAATGACAAATCAGTTTTACACAAATATCAGGTTTTATTACATTTGTGACAGTGATAGAGTAAACTCAAATGCTTGACCTGACTTTATGGTGATATAATGATATGTGAGTTTTCTCTCCAACAGGAATTTACCTCAATAATTAGACCAGGGAAGGTCCAGAAAAGGCCATTTGAGGAGGCCTTTCTCACTAAGGACTTGAGTGTATGTCATACTAGTTTAAAATACACTTTACTGCAATGCTCAGGAGATTTTGTTTTTATGTAATGTTTGATTGCTATTGACCTAGAAATGAGAGCTGACTTCTTCCCAGCTCAAAATTGTAAAAAGCCTTAAAAAAACAGTGCAGCATTTATAGAGATACAAGTATTTGCTTTTGTTTCTCTGGTAGCGAGATGAGAAGATGGATATATATCTCATGTTTGCATGTTGCTGGAGGCTGCTTGTTTCAAACTTTATGCTAAGCTAGGCTAACCTCGTCCTGACTCCGGACTTAACACACAGACGCTAGGTTGATATACATCTTGTCATCTCACTCGGAAATAAATAGGGAATGAGCTTATTTCCCAAAATGTTTAATTATTCCTTTAAGCTCTCTTGACATACGTATGTCTTCCCCTGACAGACAATGGAAATTGATTCCTTGCTTGTCAACCTACGCATGGAGGCTGTCCATATCAAGGAACTGTTCTCTATCAACTGGTTTTGTGAGACTGGTCTGGTGGACAACATAGAGCTGGTGGGAGAGGAATACCAGAAAGCCAGGGGACTAATGGTAAAGCAGACGCATGTCCCAGTCCCAAGAATTGCTAGTGTTAAAAATATGAACTGTTTAAATCATAATGAAATGGATAAACTATATCAAAGCTTCATAGATATACAGTTGCTACTTGTTCTAGATAACCCATGTCAGTGTGTTCTCTCCAGCCCATCCGCCTGTGTGTATTGGGGCCTCCTGCAGTGGGGAAGAGCACGGTGTCAAGACAGATCAGTGAATACTATAAACTCCAATACATCACACTGAAGGAGACCATCTCTGAAACCATCTCACAACTGGTGAGCTTCTCCAAGGCACTTATACACACACACACATGCACTAGTGTCGGTGTTAACTTCGGCAGCTATTTTAGGTTGCCTTAGTCTTTAGACCAAAATGCTTAACAGTTTGGTCATTTTCATCCCTAAAACGTTTTAGTCCAGTTTTAGTAGACAAAAAGTAATTACATTTTCGTCAACTTTTCAGTTATTAAGAATGCAGTCCTCCTGACTGTGCTCAGTAGTGATGGGCGGTTCAGTCGCACCCACCTGGCTGTTATGACAGCCAATCAGCCAACATGCTGAAATCAACCACCCGAACCAGATCCAACCCGCAGAATTTATGCATTACACTAGCATAATAGTCAGGACTGTGGACTGAGACAAGAACGACAGAGCTTGTGTACGTGCACGCGTCTGTGTTTGAGAGAGAGTGTGACAGAAAGAGGGGAAGAGAAGGTGGCTGATGACGAAAATAAAGAGAGATCATAGAGAGATCATAAAATGTTCGTCAACAGTTTTGCATGTTGATATCACAATTTGTGCTGTCTCCTCATCGTCTCGTCTTAGTTATGAACAAAGAAAATTTGTCAACAAAATTTACAGTGGCTATTGTTAACTAAACACCAATGGACATACATTTCCTGTACATGTCTTTCAATGTCCTAACAATTCCATCTCTAGGAAGATAATGTGAGGAATGCTGATCCAGATGCAGAGAATGAGGACTCTGCAGCAGAGGCCAAGGAGCTTCTGAACAGCTTGAAGGACAGTATGGAGCAGAACGGAGGTACACACTGTGACAACCAGGGTTTACCCGCCCGGTACCACCTGCATACACCCCCAGAAAAAATCACTTTGTCTGTTGTCCTCACTGATTAGTCATTGGTTCACGTCACCGTTCAATCACCGTCTTTATCTACAGTGTCAGTTTGCAGAGAGCAATGCAGAGACAACCTGAGCTGAACTTAGTTATATTTGAGGGGAGAAAGTTCTATTATGATATCTTAGTTTCATTATGGGAAGTGTTTGCTTTGATCTTTTTTTTTTTTTTTTTTTTTTTTTTTTTTTAACTGTCTTTAACAAGTCTCCCAACTTTATGAAAGTGCAATACTAAATCATTGGAATGCCACTTTAATTATTCTTCCACAGTGTAATGTCAACTTCATTCTCCTTTAGGTTTTTTGGATGACCAGCTGTTGATGAAGGTGGTGAGGAACAAGCTGATGTCTAATCCATGCAGAAAACAAGGTTTTGTTCTGGACGGCTTCCCCAAGACATATGAACAAGCTCAAGAGCTCTTCTATGGTGAGACGCTGACACATAGCTCCTACTACACAACTGCATACACTCAGTATTACTATACATACATAAACATATGTATGTTTTCATGTTTAGCTGAAGAACATGAATCAGAAGACAGAGCATCCCAGATGTCTTCATACAGCAAGAAGATGATGCCAGGTCTGTGTGGTGGTATTTTCCATGTTGAACGTGAGATTGAAGCTTGTAGACCATGTAGCAAACACAAGGACAAGCTACGAATATGTCACTGTAAACAAAGACCAAGGTGCTCTTTGCGATATTGATACAAAGTGTCCAGAGTTGTAGTATTTTAAATGGTTTCCTTGTGTGTACCACAGAGTTTGTGTTGTGCCTGGACGCGTCGGACGTCTTCCTGAAGGATCGGGTGATGATGCTGCCTGAGAGGCTGGTACGGGACCACAACTACGAGCAGGAGCACTTCCTGCGACGACTGGCCAGATACAGAGGGAATAACGAGGAGGAGGAAACTGTTGTAAACTACTTTGATGAGCTGGACATCACCCCTCTGTACCTGGGTAATCCATGACGCATGACTACGTTTTGCATTTTTGAAGCCTTGAATTACAGATGGGTGAAATATCGAATAGACTCGATTTTGGTCCGCCAGTTTTATGTACCAACTGGTTTTCAAACTAACTGGTTTCTGTAAGCTTACGCACATTGTATTCATCTAACAGCAGCAGTTATGGTCTGCCTGTGTCACTACATCTGTCACAAGTTCACAAAATATTACTGGAGAATGTCAAGCTGTATCTCATATCAACTGCTGCCAATATGATTGTAAAGGTGAGCAGTACATCAAAGCCACCTACGAAAAATCGTGTTGAGCTGGATTCAATGTCACTAGAGCAAAACAGCACATTTTTCTTGGGCCTTTGCGCAACACCGTGAGCCACCTGAGCTTTCATATCTGCTGCCAGTCACTTATTAATAAGTTATGTCAATAAATAAATAATACACAATGAAGAAATATTAGATCATATTTTCACATTTTCACATTTTCACATTTTCATATTTCAATTATAATTTCACTTTAAAATGATAGCAGACAACCTCAGAGAGTCACTCAGACAATATCAGGAAATTCTGCCATCTAAAATGTCATACACATGCTGTGTTCCCTCTAAATTCAGATGAGTTTACTACACAGATCAGCTGAATGTGTATGAATATAAGCATTAAATGGTTAAATCAAGTCGTCATGTTATTTTAGAGAAAATACTGAGATATAATATCTTATCACAGCATTGTTCAAAAATCTCTAGACAGTATTTATAAGCCATATCGACCAGCTCGACCTTAACCGTGATGAGGGCCAAATAAAACACGTTTGAAGTAAATCATCAGAAAAGCCTTTCACTGACATTGATATTTTCATTATATCATCAAACCTCACTGTTTTCCTTGTCGTCCTCTCCAGAGATCACCAGTAGCGATGAACCTGACTGCCTGCTGCTGATGCAGAAGATCCTCGACATGGTGGGCCAGCCCAGGAACTACGGCCTCGCCAGCCAGGAGGTGGAGGAAGAGGAGAGGGGGAAGGCTGAGGAGAAGATGAGGAGAGAGGCCCAGGAGAAAGCTGAGGAGGAGAGGAAGGAGGCAGAGGAGGCCAAACACAGGGCTGCACACTGGGAGGAGTGGGTAGGTACTGGGAGGAGAGCTGGGGTCTGGTTATTGGGATGTTGTTTGAAGAAGGATATGTGATGCTTCACAAACATACCAATGCTGATATTACACAAGTTGCAGGTCAGGCTGCGTGTAGTATAAAAGGACTCTCAACTTATTAGGTTTTACCAAGGCGTGGTCTTCCTCATTGGATGGAGTTTGCTCTGTTGTGAACTTGGGTCTAGATGTGCACAATGTGTATTCACCAGACAGATGCAGCAGTGTGCGTGTCACGTTAAGCGTTTGCAGTTTGAGTCTCTGTCCTCATCTATATCCATTTAAGGGAGGTTGTGGCTCATAATAGGGGGAGACATGTTAACAGAGGCTGATAATGTATTCTGCTGGAATTGTTGAGGAATTGTTGAGGTCATGCAATGATGCATTAATATGTGTCAGACTAAGAGTTTGGAGGAGGTGATGAAGCAGGAGGAGGAGGTGCTGGAGGCCAAGTTGCTCCCCATGAGGAACTACCTGATGGAGCATGTCATGCCCACTCTGACCCAGGGCCTGATGGAATGCTGCACAGCCGGACCACAGGACCCCGTGGACTTCCTGGTATTACCCTCAGCACTGGTATTAACTCATTCTTATCATCTGTCTTCTTGGTTTTGATCACAATCATCTCTTTTGGTTTGACTTGTTCCAGGCGGAGTTCTTGATGAAGAACAATCCCTTCAACTACTGAAAGTGGAGGCAATTTCCTCTCGTTCTACCTGATGCAAATACAAAACAAACAAAATAAACTGGAAAAAAAAACTCCTTGTCACTGTATTTCAGCCGTCACACGCCAAGTGTCCCTCTGTTAATACTGGGATTTTGATTAGATCTGATTTGTAAGTGGCCCATTCCCCTGCCCCTCTTGTATTTATACACAGCTTTGTTTGGGCTCATGTGTGTGTAGCAGTTGTGTACTCTCTCGTTTGCGTTGTGTTTAATTCAGGCACACTTGATGTCTTTATGGCTCCAACCAGACGTTTATTCATAGCACAGCATATAGATAGCTCATCTGGTAACAAACAGAACCTCGTGGTTACAAGCTCCGGAACACACGGAGACAGCTTGCTTCAGACTGCTTTTACATGTAAATAAAATGACATTTCAGTTATTCAGGTATTTCATACCTGGTAACAAACATAACGATTTCAGTTATTCTCACAGCCCACCTCGTGGTTACAAGCTCCGGAACACTGTCAAAGTAAAGAGACAAATGCTGTTGTTAGCATGTTACTAATGCTAAATGCTAAATCAGTCATCAGTTTAAAACATTTGCTCTAGAAATTATAAATTAAAACAATAATACGAACAAAAAGGAACTTATACAGATATCTATATATATATATATATAT
>NW_022280096.1:2723685-2750775 GCF_004355925.1 Anarrhichthys ocellatus | reverse complement strand
ATATTAACCAGTCTGACAGCTTGCTTCAGACTGGTTAAAGAAAGCGGGGCGCACCACTAAAGTCTGAAAGCAGCCAGCAGAGGGCGCTAATGTTACACACAACCCATTTGTCTCCGGGGAACTAATGATAACAAGTTGTAAATGATATTTAAAGAAGGAGGAAATAATATGAAAATGATAAGGATTAGCAATAACTTAAATAATATAGTAATATTAGCAACCAATGGCCAGTGATGGCAAGTGGAATCATTAACTCTGTTACATGTGCTGGCCATTACTGAAAAGCCCCTGAAAAAAGGAGATGACAGTGTGCATAAAGCCAAAAGCTAAATAGGAAGTTAATTTGCGTAATGAACTTGGTAAACTCCAAAGTAGACACGCTCGGGCCATCTGTGGTACAAACGCGACATGGAGAGTTTCCTGAAAATGAAATATGGTAATACAACATTTTCATAGTCTCATGAGTTCTGAAACATAGAGCAGATATTTCATTTTCTATCTCAGTGAGCATACATTTGACAACCATGTTCAGTGGGGGAGGAAGAACTGAGATCGTTTACTGAAGTCAATGTAATACCACAATGAAAAAAATACTCCAATTCAATTTTTTTTTCTGACTGAAACTGATATTAACATTGTAGTTGTTGTGAGAGAAGCGATGGGGTGCGGAGCTGGACTGGTTCGGCTGGGGGGTGTCGGCGTCAACACAAAATGTCATTTCCTTGTAGCTTTAAAGATTATGTTTTATAGATGTCTTTAAAAAAAAGACTACTTTTTTTCAACAAGATTGATTAAAAGAAAGAAAAAAGAAAAACTTGTAACTTATTTCATTTTTCAATCTTCCGTGTTGTATGGGCTCTACAGAGTGACTGCACTTTCGCGCAACTTGAAAGTGATACATTTCTTTTTGATCTTTTTGTCTTCATCTTGATAACAGGAATGACTCGAACATATGCTTCTCTACTTAAGATGTATGGGACAGCAGCACACTTGGTCAGGATAAACATCACTCTTACTGTGGTGGCCCGTTCTTTGTTCTTCTTACATACTGGGCCACGTTAAGGGGCTCCGTTTCTCGACTCATACGTTAAACAGTCCAAATGATAACGCTGACTCCATTGCCATCATTTCATCGATTTATTTTCACTTTCGACAAACTTAACAAACACATAAGTCTAACGTGAGGTCAAAGACTGTGCCGATGCCCCGTTCTACACGAAGGAAACAACCCGAGACTCAGTCCCACCCCTTCCTCTTATCACAGCTGATCAGGGGCGTTTCTAGGATACAAAGAAAGAGGGGGCTTAGCCCCAAGGGGAGTGGCATGTTCGGCAATTTTTTTGGGGCCCATTTGGGGCCGCGGATATCCATTGTTTCAGACAGTTCATAGATTGGTTCAATCAGAAAGAGTGTGATTTTGCTCTGTATTTTTACTTGCATTCAGTATATGGTAACACAAGAGACAGGCATCCTGCGCATAGTAATGTTTGCCAACTAATAATTAGATGTTGGCCGTTCTTGGGAGGGGCTTAGCTACGTTTCAATTTACAAGGTAACAGTCTGGCCCACTGTATATTTTCTGCTACCTTGTGATAACGTTTTGCACTGTCTTGCCTCTGTCCAGCATTGAGTGTTTCGGTGGAGGACAGTGACTGCAGAGTGGTGGAGGAAAAAGAAGTGAGGTTCAAGCTGCTAGAGGTCAGCCAGCTCAGGAGAGACATTGATGACCTGAGGAAAAGCATTTCAGACCACTACGTTCAGTGTAAGGGTGACAGCTGTGTCTCCGAGTGACACCCAGTACCCGCCAGCCCAGTGTGTGTTTCAACTTGTTTACTTCCACATAAAGAATTATACTAATTATAAAATTCTCCTGGATAACGGCCTTGGATCCGAAAAAAAAAACAAAAAAAAAAAACACTTTCTCTGGAGAAAGATGAGGAATCAGGCCAGCCAGGCCAGTCATCTTGCAATCGGAAGACCAGGGGTTTGATCCCTGGCTCCTCCTTGGGCAAGACACTGAACCCCAAATTTCAAATATATGTATACATAATTGTGAAGTAGTTTAGATCCTGATGGGCAAGTGGCATGGTAGCCTCTGCAATCAGTGTATGTATGTGTATGTGCATTAAATGCTTTAAGTCAGAAGACTAGAAAGGCGTTATACAAATGCAAGTCCATTTACCATTCCACATGCGAACACCTGGGACTTGAGATCGAACCTAAACGTGTTAATTCAATTCAATTCAATTCAATTTATTTTGTATAGCACAAAATCACAAATTTTCTGTACACATTTGACATACGATGTCCTGGGAATCTCACGTCGGTAAAAGAAAAACTCCCCCCAAAAAAAACCTTAAAGGGGAGAAAAAAAGGAAGAAACCTGCGGGAGGGCAACAGAGGAGGGATCTCTCTATCAGGATGTACAGAAGTGCTCTACCCACTGAGCCACAGTTGCCCCTAAAACAGTGATTAAAAAAAATATTCAAAACAACTTCTTTCTATTCTTGTACAAAGTATATAAATCACAAAGTTTCAAGGATTTTAAGGACCCATCTGTAATGCAAAACTCGCAGAGAAACTGCAGTTCTATGTTTTATTCGTATCCGCCAAATTTGTAAATGAGCAACTGTTTGCTACATACATAACAATTTTATAATGTGATATGTCAATGATGCATTTCCAGCTTGTTGCGCTGCTCCCACGTGGCTCAATGTTTTAAATAAATACTACAAGCTTGGAAAAGAGCACATTCAGGCATAGTCAGAGTGATTGTGGTGTGACTGATATACAACAAATAGGAATGTTCAAATATGGATATACATATTAACCGTTGTAATTCCAGCTTTAGCTATGTGGAACTCATGCAACTCTTCTGTGCTGCTTATCAGACTTCTAGACGTTACACAACCGTAATGTCTGAAAAAGTAATACAAACTGTAATACAAACTGTGCAGATGTGCTGATAAACACCTGATGAAAGTCAACCATAGGACTCCTTTGTAATGCAATGGGCAAACAATAAATAATGCACTAATGATTCATCAGGTGGTACTCAGCTGTTTGTCAAACCAAAAGAAAACTAAACAATTCAGGAGCTGTTTGATTGCCTATTTGTACAGTCATCACATTTATTTGGCATCATGTTATGTGTCATCTTCCATTTGTCACCTTTTAAATGCTTATTGTTTCCAGTTACTGGAGGGAATCTTGCAGCCAAAGAAGCTGAAAGAGCAAACTGAAACAGCACATGCACTTTTTGGTCAATTCAGTGTTCACTCAAAAAAATTATTATACCGAAAACGTTGACTTTAAGTATTTCAATTACATGTAAATTTTCCATCTAATTTTATTACATAAGTTCAATGTAAAAGGTCACACAAACACTATGCTTTTCTATCACGTTGAGTCAGTCTGAATAAATTGACTAAATTGACTCCCTCCCATCTGAGAGGTTGCATCCTGCTGAGTAAAGAGCACTGACTCATCGGAAAACACCAGAAAACACCGGTGGCAGCAACTTGACAATTGTGCAGTAACCATTAAATAGTCCACTAAAAGTGCTACATTTTCCATAAACGCCACACAGACTTTATGGCTTAATGAATTGATCAGGCTTTATTTGTCTAACACTTTTCATACAAATGTAACACAAAGTGCTTCACACAGTAAATAAATTTCGAAATAATTTCGAAATAAATTTCGATTAAAAGCCAGACTGAAAAATTACCAAGGCACAATCCCAATGTCACACATAAGGCCTTAAACCCTGAACCCTCAATGGCTTAATGAAGCTCTAGAGTAAATTCAGTTAGGAAGACTATACTCTTGCATGCCTAAGCCCATAATTTATTTCTCATACATCTGCCATTCAATCCTCACTCATTATTTCCTTGCTGTCATTGTTTGGGGCTGTCAATCATGATATCAGCTGTTCTGATCACCTGGTCTCTTCTATCCAATAGCACAACCAAACAATGACATCGTTAGCATATCATCTTGCTGCTGTCTCTTTTAAATAGGATTATCTCTCTACCTTCAGTATGTTCATGCTGCTGTTCATACCCCTCTACCTCCCCATCTCCACCCAGTCTTCATCAACTCATCATTCTATCAGCTTCATCAGCCACGCCATCAGTGTCTGGACTCCACGGGAGGATTTATCTTGCTGCTGCTCAGGGCAGATGCCCCTCCATTACAAATCTCCCTGTAGAGTCCATGCGCCAAAGACTGTTAAGACATTATCATCACATATCATTTGTCTATAATAAACAATTATCTTTTCTATATCTGACTTGTTTCTCCTGATTAAACTGACGTCACCTGTTAAATGGTTGAGTGTGAGAGACTAAGGCCTTGAAATGGTGTAAATACAAATGGGACAGCACTTTGCTGCAATATATCACGTTACCATGACAACGTCGAAAAATATGTACAATTGTGGGTATTTATTTTATACTTTTTACTCCCAGATTTGAACGTCTTCCAGGCACTTTCCTCACAAGAGGAGAAGTAATTTCAAATAATATATTTACTTTACGTTATTGTCAAAACAGCTTCAATGACAAAATAAAATATTTGATGAATAAATAAATAAATATCCTCTGTTCCATCTTTAAAACCCAAGCGAAGGGGTTCCAGCGAGAAAGTTTAGCGAAGAGAGTGTCGTAGAATGCACTTTTCAGAAACGAATATAATGAATGCTACACACATGTTATATATCCAGTTAAAGAAGAGATTCTGGGTAACAATATCATCCAAGCCATTTTACACACTCCAAACACAATTTTACACGACATCTAAAACAATTACCACAATATCACTCTTTTTTTGCCATTGCTGAGCCGACCGCACACTCCGGTAGGCGCTAAGAAGAAGAAGCTCAAGGCTAACACGGAAAACCGAAATAGCAGAAAGCACGCCAATAACACACAGATTCCAAAGATATCTTCAGAATTTCTCTCTGTGAAACCATTACAGAGCTGTGAGCAAACAAGCACCAGAACAACAAACCGCTTCACCGCTAAAAATCATAACTGCACCTCACCGTGAGCGGATTTCGTGAAGAGAACGGATAAATCCCCGCTTATTTAGACTCAAATATGTGTTCAACGTATATCCTGTTGTGTCTCTGAACTGTTTCCTGAAGAAAGGGGGGTCACTCTAACTTAGGGGACCAGGGGGTAGGGATTTGACTTTCGGCGAATGGAATTTTACGCTCCGCGAGGGATGGCGCGGTTTTGATTCTAACTGGCTAACGATTCTGTCAGTCAATCACACGTTACCCCCACTCAATTGTATGGACTCTGAGGACCAAGGAGGGTTCATTGACTGAAATCGACCAATCATAGGCTGAGATAGGCCCACATACACACAGGGAAACTGAAATTTAGACAAGAAAATCCCATGGATGACAGACAGAAACAGGCTCAGAGAGGATTCAGGCTCTCAAAATGATGCCAAACTGCTGTATTTGGATAGGTTGAACACTATTAGTGATAAAACAATTGAAATATACAGTTATACAGTTTATAAAATTACAATGGAACAGCTGGTTCCAAAATTTCAATTTGGTTGACCTCGCCTGACCTCTCTGTACTAAAACTAAATTTGTTCTGCTTCACTTTCTCAAAGTCAAACCTTGCACAGAGACTGTTCACATATTGTGCTATGAGTTGGGAGTGTTTTCAGGCTTGCAGTTGCATCATTCCAAATAAATAAAAACAATAAAAGTGCCATCTTCATTTACTCTTAACCAGTAACATATACACTGATATTTACACATCAGAACAAATCTCACAAGTGTTACCTGTATTATAACATCAACATTATTAAAATAGACCTTGTAGTTACAGAAATACACTCTTTTTAGTATGGGTATGCAATTTTCGAGCAGAGGCCCAAAAATAGGCTGGGAGTTTAAAAGGTTTTAACAGAATGTGTCAGATCATGTAATAATTACAGTTAATTGAATGATGTAAATCTAATGTTAATTTTTTTTACCTTTCAAACCGAATATTATTTTAATCATGTATTTTAGCTTTTGCCATTTAAAGCCTGTGAATTAGCTGTGCGCTAACCTAAGCCTGGTTCAGACCGCTCAAACACCCTTATCTCCTCGCTGGAAACAAAGGCCACTGTTGTTTTTTTCAGGGGTATCAAGTTGTTCCTGGGTCGCTCAAATCATTCATCGAATTTTTACTTACTACAATAACAGCATTCATCAGCATGCAGATTCAGAGAAAAAAGATATTGTCATGGGTTGGCATGCAGAAATTGTTAACATCAAATATACTAGAGGTGGATGTGGTGGGGCAGCAGCTGAATGATAAGGTAACAATGGTCTGCTGAGTTTGAGAGGCTGAATAACAAAGTAAATGGTAAATGGATTTGTACTTGTATAGAGCTTTGTCTTCCGACCACTCAAAGCTCTTTAACGCTACATGTCATCATTCACCCATTCACATCCATTCACACACTGATGGCAGGGGCTACTATGCAAGGTGCCACTTGCCCATTCACATCAACATTGACTAGAGGAGCTGGGGATCTAGCCGCTGATCTTCTGATTGAGGGACGACACATACTACCTTCTGAGCCACAGTCGCCCCACAAAGCTTAGATATTCATCATAAACATCCTATATACCTTCGTCATACTAATGTCATGTCACCAACATGTTCAAATGCTAGTTTTTACAGATTATAATTTTTTTCTAAATATGAACTCTTTACCGCTTTATCCAGCTAATCACAAGTAACTCTGCAAACTTGTCTACGTGGGAAATAACATCTTTGATATACTTGAAAAATTAGTTATCAATAGAAAATCTACATCAAGATGAAGCTGAAACCCATTGTCCCTCTGACCGCTGAGATGAACCGCCAGGCTCTGCCTCGGTGTGTTGGTGCGCATTGTTTTGTGTTATTTTTTGTTGTAAATTCAGTTTTCTACTGTGATACTCGGAGCTCTTTCACCAGAGATGAGCTCATAAACATCAGGGGTACAACTCCAGCGTACTTACTTCCAACTTTTCTTTTAACTTCTGTGGAATTACTGGACATTCTCGTCGAAGGTGCGCTCACCTTAACCCCATGCAGTGAAACGCCGTAGGAGAGGGAAACGGGCCAGTGCGCTCGTGCGTCTCCGCATACGTGGTTCTCGTACACCGCTGCCAGGCATATTTATCTCCAACGTGCGCTCACTGTGCAACAAACTGGATGAACTTCAGCTACTGGTGAGGAGAGACAGAGACTTTTCTTCATCCTCTGTTTTGTGCTTTACTGAGACCTGGTTCTGTGGAATATACCCGACTCTGCGCTCCAGCTGGCAGGCTTCCAGCTGTTCAGAGCGGATTGCGAAACGGAGATCTCCGGCAAATCGAAGGGTGGAGGAATCTGTTTCTATACCAACAGTGGCTGGTGTAACGATGTGACAGTGGTTCTGCAGCACTGGTCTCCTGATCTGGAATCTTTCATCATAAACTGTAAACCCTTCTACTCCCCCCGTGAGTTTGCTTCATTCATACTGATCGGTGTTTACATTCCACCGCAGGCTAACGTCCAGGAGTCTTTCCAGGTCAGGTCACTCAAGGGGCTTGTCAGATCCACAAAGTTCGGGATGAACCGTCTGTAATAACCCGCCAGCCCCAAAATCCCCCTTACCTCTTTTTTAGTCTTGGGCTGCAAGGAGGCTGCGATAGCAGCAGTCTTGTCCACCTGAGGGCGCACCTGCGCATCTGGCGGCCCAAGTGGTACCCCAGATACAGTAACTCCCTCTGTCCAACTGCACACTTCCCTGGGTTGGAGGTGAGCCCAGCCTGCCTCAGGGACTCCAGCACCGCGCCCACCCGCTGCACATGCTCCGCCCAGGTGGTGCTGTGGATGATCACATCATCCAAGTAGGCGGCAGCATGTGGACGCAGCACCCAGTCCATGAGGTGTTGAAAAGTGGCTGGGGCACTGAACAATCCAAAGGGAAGTGTGGGGAATTGGTACAAACCAAACGGAGTGGAGAAGGCCGTTTTTTCCCTGGACTCTGGTGACAGAGGAATCTGCCGACAGAGGAATCTGCCAGTAGCCCTTGGTTAAATCCAGTGTCGTAAAGAAACGAGCAGTGCCCAGTCGGTCCAGAAGTTCGTTGACCCAGGGCATTGGGTACGCATCAAAACATGACACATCATTTACCCTGCGATAGTCCACATAGAACTGTATAGATCCATCCTTCTTGACAACAAGAACAATGGGGCTACACCAGGCACTGTTGGACTCCTCTATTACCCCCATCTCCAGGATAGTCGACACTTCCCTCTGAACCACTTTTCTTTTGTGTTCAGGTAACCTGTTGGGTCGTGACCGCACCGTCACGCCCGGAGGAGTCTCAATTTGGTGCACTATGAGGTTCGTGTGTCCTGGCAGGAGGGAGAACACATCAGCAAACTGCTCTTGCAACTGGGCAACGTCTGTTCTCTGGGTCCCGGAGAGATGGGCTTCACAAAGGAGCGAGGTCGGATTGGTGGATTTTGGAACCTCAGGCCCCAGCTCCTCTCTCTCAGATACCGCAGACACCAGAGAAACAGACTCAGCCTCTCTCCATGCTTTTAGGAGGTTGTGGTGGTAGATCTGTGACGCTCCGCCCCTGTCAGAACACACCACCTCATAGTGGACATCCCCCACTCACTGTGTGACCACAAAGGGCCCTATGGTGAAATGGCCCGATGAGGTCCATGACGATTTGCTCGAATGGGACCTCTATTAATAGAAGAGGACGCAAAGGCGCCCTCGGAATGGCCGGTTTGTTTACCAATTGACACTCCAGGCAGGCAAAAGTAACGTAAGCTAGCAAGCGCTAGTAAATGGTAATGATACCAACTAACTGTGATCAAAGATAAGTGAAAAAAAAGCCCAAAAGGCACTGTCCCCTCAATATCAACCATTACAAGTAACCCATCCAACCTCTTTATTGCTTGGGTTCATATTTGTTCCTGGCTGGATCACATCCTGGCAGTGTGCACTGTCTGAGGGCCCTCAGACAGTGATGCTGATAGTTTTTAGGGGTCTCATTTATAAAACAGTGCATACACTAGATATTTATGTACAAATGTACGTAACCCAAAAAAATTCTGATTTATAAAACCTTGCGTACAGACAACCATTCATGCTCACATCCACACCTATGGGAAATTTACAGTCATCAATGAACCTAAGCCGCATGTCTTTGGACTGTAGGAGGATGCCGGAGAACCTGGAGAGATTAGGACTGATAATGAGTTTATAGAGTGATTGGGCGAGAGCTGTCACTGGCCTTATTTCCGCACTTTGCTATTTTACACAATCCTCATGTGCAGGTAGTGAAGATGAAGGTGAGGTGACTGGAGAAGGCATAGTGAGTGACAATCACCATGGTGACTCCAGTGTGCTCTGATAAGTTTGTCTGTGTACATTATGTTGTATCTGTCCCTATGGAATAAACCATAAATGTATAAATAAAGTTGTTTTCACAAGACAAAAAATATCTGAAAACTAAGATTGTACTTGGTGATATATGCCCAGAATTAGAAGATTATTTGAAACTATTTACACTATTTAACGTTATTTTACAGGTGATAATTTCATCAGCTGCTCCACAGCTGAACACGAGTGCCAGTAGTTTGGGGGAGCTTGGTCCCCGTCATGCTTGCTTGCAAGTCTAGTTAGAATTATAATTAAATTCCAAACTGAGATTAAAGAAACTGATGACAAAAAAGGCAAGATAATACTCCAAATGTATTACAAATAAACCAAACTGGAACCAAACTTTATTTAAAGGCTCAATAAATGGAATACATTACCTATAAAGATGCACATCAGATGTGTGAAGAGTTAGGAGAGACAAAGCAAGTATCAAGGAAGCTGAATAACAAAAAGCAGGTAAAGAAAGTGACTGCTGGAAGGTCACAGAGTCATGGCGTACTCAGGGTTCCCTCACTGTCACTGGTGACAACACAGACAAAAGCTGGGCACCATAATGGATCTGTGTGAGACACTCTCAATCCACTTTACAGTAGTTTGTGCTTTGTTGTATTCTACTGCATTAAATGATGTGAGGTGTAACAGACTGCAATGTGACACAATGAAAAAAGCAACAACTAAATACAGTATTGAGCAACACGTTGCTAAGAATGATTGCATATCATACTTGAGTACCCCCCCATATTCTACATACAGCGACATGGCAAAATATGTTAGTGATGGAACAAGGTTAAAGAACTATGGCGGAATAACGGGTCTACTTTGACCTACAGTCCCCGACTCAGAAATAGGACTCCATACCAGGACGAGGTTTTCAGGGCAATGTCCTCAAGGACTTGGAACGCTATTTGTCACTTTTATTAAAACTATCTAGAAGATGGAAGAGAACTTGCTCCCTTCAGCCTAAAACGGACAAACAGCATAGTTTTCATTGTTTGATTGTTTTGCTTAATGCTGGCTCTGAAGGGCTTTATGTCTCGACAAGGACCCACTGAACAAATAACATACCACACACTATTGTGAGCTACCAGGGCTCTCGTTTGCAGGGTTTCTCAGGCCGATTGAACATGTCATGTGATGGAGCATGGGTGGCCTCACTTTTGCTCGCTACAATGATAGAGAATGTTGTTGACAGATTTTTTCTTTTTTGTAAAAGATGATTCCCTGGCCCCTACCAGGTCCCTGTAGGACATAAAGTGTCCTCAAATTGTTGTCAAGACCGTCTCGGTTTATTTTCCATGTCCTCATGCTTGTTATACAATTTTCTGCTTCAGTTCTTTGAGAGGGATTTTCCAACCAATCCTCTCGTTAAATCTCCAAATGCCAACGGCGAAGGTGAGCCTCTAGGAGGAGCAGTCAGTCTCAGGAGGCTTTGAAGGGGTTTCCTCTGCAGTCGTCTCACTGGAGATCCCAGTGTCTCTGTTCTCTCCTCCATTGCTCAAGGACATCTTTTCCAGAGCTACAGGGTGAACACAGACTCATATGTATAAGAATTAAGTGAGTAAGTGATTATTGATTGTCAAACTTAAAGAAACTTTAAAGATACTAACCCAACTAAGTCCTTATTATTGAACAAAAGAAATGTTCATGCTTGAGACATACAAACTTACCCTGCAGGGATGCTGAGCTGCTGTCATCCAGTTCATCCAGGTAGAGTCGGTAACGATGGCCACTGTCGTCTTCATACTCTACATTGTCATCATCGCTGTCCACCTCTGGAGCCACATACACCACCTCAAACTCTATCTGTCCTCGCTGACACAGACACCATGAATGAGCACTTTGAGGGAATAGGTGTTGTGTTAGTAGTGTGTTTCTTTGTATGTGTGTGTGTGTGTGTGTGTGTGTGTGTGTGTGTGTGTGTGTGTGTGTGTGCCTGCTATACCTGCTGGGACAGAATGGTGACAGCCTCCTTGTGTTTGGAATCTCGCAAATTAATGCTGTTGACAGCAAGGATGGCATCTCCGACGTGCAGACCTCCACATCTGTCTGCAGGCTGGCTTGGATGGATCTCTGAGATTAGAATGGGAACTCCGTGCTCCTTCCCACCCTAGTCACAGAACACATGCAACTCTTTTTAGCCAGATGTATTGTATGGTGATGCCAGGAATGTTTTTATTAATGTGAGAGATGTGCTGACCAACCAATAGCAGTGCCTTGCTGCCACTCTTATGTTATTGTTTACTATCAAAATACTCAGTTCAGTTTATTCATAAGACACAATGGAGTAACGTGATTAGTTATGTAAAGCTTGAGAATATGTGTCCAAACACTCAGCAGATTGCATTTACAATACAAGTTTACACCTTGTCTAGATTTGTTATGTTGTTCATTCTGTACACATGACATCTATCACACTTCTGTCCATCCTGATAGAGGATCCTCCTCTCTTGCTCTCCTTAAGGTCTCTTCCTTTGTTTTCTCCCTGTTAAAGTTTTTTTTGGAGAAGTTTTTCCTGTTCTGATGTGAGGGTCCTGGGACAGAGGATGTCGTATGTGTACGGATTGTAAAGCCCTCTGAGACTAATTTGTGATTTTGGGTTATACAAATAAATTGAATTGAATTTGAAAAAGTGAATGTTTTATACAGCAACATTCACAACCTACAGAAAAACTTCAAAATAACTAAAGCCTGACTACTAATATTTATTCCATCAGTCTACATAGATACGATACACTAATAAGTGGAGACAACAGTACAAATCAAAATCAGGCAACATATCTTTGTAGCAACTGCTACCTTAAGCCCCTCTGCAAACCACGAGGACATTTTTTACCCTTTATAAGATGGTCTTTCCTAGTCTTGTATGTATTTGAGAGAAAGCAAGCCACAAAAAGTTCACCGAGTCTGTTGTTGAGCATATATACAACACTACATTACACAGTGGGAGCTGTCAATCTGCTGTAAAATCTGTGAGATACCTAGGGACCATATATCATTACAATAATGTATATGAGGGTGCTCAAATGTGCTTAAAATTGAAGAAAAAAAACACCTCAACCTGTAAAACAAGCAGGCATATTTGGACCATTTTGTTGTCAGTTCATCGACATGACTGTATATGGTTTATAATTTCATCAATGTGTACAACCAGGTACTTGATGGACTTCACTCTCTCAATAACAAGACCAGATAATTCACTTTGTCCACTGCTGGGGCAGAGGTAGTTAGCTGCTTTTTGGGCGTCATAGTTTGAGGTACATAAGGTTATAAAAGTCAGTGAGGGTCAGCTGGTACTGTGCCCCGCCATGATCTGTATGGAACAGGCATTAGAGCAGTTAGAAGCACACCGTCCCTGCGATCTATTCACATTAGTGTCATATTGTGATATTTATTCCCTGTTGCGTGAACATCTCATCAAATGTATTGAATTGCTGGCTGGGTCCATTTTCAACTTTTAAGGAAGAAAAACCCTTCTTACTGTAATGGAGATTCCAAGTCCCTCATGATCATCTTTGACTAGCACCACCTTTCTGATAGGGCCAACTCCCTGGCTCTTCTTCAAAATATCTGGGTCCTAAAATTACATTAACACATTAAACTTGGGAAACACAAAGAAAGGTATCCATAGCTTCATCTGTTTTGTAGCGTTACACTGACATGCCCCACTGGAGAGAGAAGAGGTTTCTTCGGATCATTGCGCCCCCTACATGCTCGGATGACAGTCTTATGACGGTGAAGGTGAATCTCTGCCTCCAGTTGGTTCCACAGCTTGTCATGTGCTGGCCCTTTCATGTCACGGCCCAGTAACTGGATCTGCTGAACCCTGGAGGACCAATCAAAACATTAAGGCTGTCAAAATGTCAAAGTGCTTGTCCAAGTGACAAAAAACATATTTCATGTAGTTATGTGCTGATGCCTGCTACATCCTTTTAAAAATAATCTGCATTAGTTATTTATTTTTATCAACACCACTAAGAAATATATTAGCCATGGCCTCCGCCTTATTACACTCGAGTGCTCTGGACTCAAGTAAGTTGTTGTAAAGTAAGTGAACCAAATAAGAAGATTACTCACTCACATCCTTATTTTCCTGTGATTTAAACATATTGCTTCCAAAATAAGCTGTAGTTGAAAAGCAGACAGAGCCATCACGTGCAGACAGAGCCATCACGTGCAGACAGAGCTATCACATGCAGAAAGAGCTATCACATGCAGAAAGAGCTATCACTTGACAGCATTTCCACCTGCAAGCAGACCTTGTATTTTAAATGGATCCTACCAGTGTGTGCACTAATGGGTATTTAATAGGGGTTGGGGAAAAAATCGATACAGCATAGTATCGCGATATTTTGCGTGGCGATATTGTATCGATACACGGACGCCAAGTATCGATCTTTTATTATAAACTATAAAAAGAAAAAAAAAAGAGAGACATCTGGCCTCACAACGGGGTTAAATCTGCCAACAGTAGCCAGGCTCATGGGGAGAGTGCAGCGCATAACTGTCTCTCTGCTCTTGACGTCCACGCATCGCAAGTTATACTGAGTTATATAACTCTTATATCCTACTTATATACGTTATAGTTCATATACTGAGTCCACACGTTTGCATTTAGTTAAGTTGGACTATGTAGTAATACAAACAGTTCAGTTTGTCAGGTTCATGCAACATTTATGACATTGTTGGTCAGTCTGTCTGCTTGACAATCCTATTTTGCTGCAATAAAAATGATTGAAGTGAGATGAACAGACTGAAAACTTTATCTTATTAGATAAAACATGTTGACACCGTTTTCCTTTGGGGACATAATTTGAAGTTGAAAAAAGTAATAAATCGCAATATAGGCCTATGTTATCGCAATACTCAGAATATCGCAGTATCGTGATAATATCATATCGTGACCTAAGTATCGTGATAATATCGTATCGCGGGACCTCTGGTGATTCCCACCCCTAGTATTTAACACTCAGCAGATTAACTATGCTGTCCAATAAATTGTCAAGAATTGGAAGGCCGCTATTACTGAGCTTGTGGAGTATGTTTGATTATTACACATGTATTTGTGTACATGATGAGCCCCCCCTAGTCATTACAGTGCTGTGTTTGTTGATAATTTCATTCTGCCGTGTTCTCAGAAAACCCTCAACTTTAGCCTGAAGGTGTTGTGATCTCAAACTCCTTACCTGCCAGCTAGTTCCTTGTCCAAGTATTTGGCAGCCAGTCTGGCTCCATACACTTCGGCCTGCAGTACTGCCATGTGTCTGCGAAGAGCCTCATTTTCCTTCTTAAATAGTCTCACTTCTGCCTCCAGCCTGGCCTCTGCTAATTTCTCCTTCTTGCTGACCTCGAGCTCCTGCTCCTGGAACAAGCACATCACATGTGAACACCACACACCTACACAACACACCAAGCATTATAAGCAAGATGAGTGAAAATTCTGTTCCAATCGCTAGTAGCCGAATACACAAGCACTTAGCTGTTATAATTAATTTCATGTTGAGTTTTATCTTACCAATAAGTTGAGCAATGTCAATTCATGTATTACTAGTTGTTGTAGAGTAAGTGAACCAAATAAGATTACTCTCTCACATCCTTGTTTTCTTGTGATTTAAACATATTGCTTCCAAAATAAGCTGTAGTTGAAAAGCCAATCCACTGCTATTACTGAAATAATGATCAGTAGCTGGCTTTGGCAGTCGGAAAAGGGAATCGATTTGGCCAGAATTCCCAGTATACCAGGATCTCAACTTATTGAGTCCTTGTTCAGATTCATTTATCTGCTTTTAGAATTTCATCTAAAGCTTAATAGTAATATATACTTGTTAAAGCTGAATTAACAGTTTTTTTGTCCAAGTTAGAGTGCAAGTAGCAATAAACAGCAATAACATAAAATCGCCATAACGTTTTCATGGTGAATTTGTTGGCATGCCTATACACATCCAGCTGACATGGAGCGACATTGGCATTAATTCATAGGATCACTCATTTTCATTATCCAACACAGGATTGCAGAAGGAAATGCATCTGTAGCCCATTGCTACACAAGAAAAACAGTACAAAAACAAAACAAAAGCAGTAGTGCATTTTTGGAATTTTCATCAGGAGGAATTTAAACAGCAGCAACAAAACAATTATCTGGCAAGATAATATGGCCGGCATCGACACGGAATGGACAACTTTGATTATGTTTGAGCACCAAGTGTATCTGGAGACATGCTTCTGTCTGCAAAAAGAATTGTGTAGATAAATAAGCAATATTCACTAGAAGTCACAGTATTCAATCCAACATTCACACACTTTTAAGCTGTGGTTTGGTCTTCACCAACTCATGTCCACAGCCGACTACCAAGCCAGATATGCTGGACCGAACGCTACTGAAAGCGTAGTCGAAAGGGGGAAGAGCCGAGATAAGCTAAGCTAACCCAGCTAGTACCTCATCTGACTGCCCTTTTTCCCCACAATCATCTTCGGGAGCTTTTCATTATATTGTTTATCTTGATTTATGTTTGCTTGTTTCTTTACTTTAGTTGATTATATGACTTTTGTATTTGCTTAAAAAGCTTAGTGATTCGAGAGTCCTGCTGTATGCCCCAAGGGTTTGAACATATCAGGAATGCGGGAAAATTTGATATTTTATGGGTCCCCTGCTCGAGCATGACAAAATTGCTCGCTAGCACCCCCTAGACATACGGGCTGTTGGGGCTTGCCTTTCCAACTGGAAAGGCAAGCCCCAAATAGCCCGTATGTCCAAATGACTTAAAATTGTACGGACATGAGCAACTGAATGAGTTCTACAAAAAATCCTCTTGGGACCCTAAACTCGGCCTACCAAAATGTTCCGCCATTTTGAATTTTGTAAAAAAAAAATAATAATAATTCACTCCTAGACCCTGGGTCTGATTGGTACCAAATTTGCTGTGAATCATTATTGGATATCCATCATCAAAAGTTATGAAAAGTTTGTTGATATCTTATTGCATTAAGAATATATGGACTGTTCTGCCCTCAGGACTGGGGAATTGGCGCCCCCTCCTGGGCCCTTTAGGTTATGTTGTTAATTTGCATTTATTTTTGAACAGGAAGTTCGCCACATGTGGTAGTTTTAGGTAGATGGTCTCAGAAAATCATCTGCTGCCATCCATCATGTGTTTACGCCTTCGAAAGCAGTCTGTAAGTATTTGTTTAGCGCAGACCACAGAATAGTATTTTAGTAATACTTTCTTCTTAAGTATATTTGTAAAGGTTAATTTTGTATCCGTAGCCAGTTGTTGTTACACTATACGTTTGACTGCTACAGAAGCCCTGGACGCCTCCCACTGGAGGTTTTCCAGGCACGTCCAACTGGGAAGAGACCCCGGGGAAGACCCAGAACACGCTGGAGGGATTACATCTCCCAGCTGGCCTGGGAACGCCTCGGGATCCCCCAGAATGAGCTGGAACATGTTGCCGGTGAGAGGGAAGTCTGGGTCAGCCTGCTTGGCCTGTTGCCACCGCGACCCGACCCCGGATAAGCGGAGGAAAATGGATGGATGGATGGATGCTACAGAAGCATAGGAGATACATAAAGTTCAATTTGTAGTGTGTAATTCATATGCATCTTGCTCATTGTGTCCTTCTGTTTGTTTTAGTTTTACTAAAGAGAGAGCAGTACATGGACCAATGAATTTCATAGGGGTGTGGCCTTCTACAGCAATATATATAACTTCAAAACCATGTGGTCTATCATCACGAAATCTATAGCATATGTTCAATGTGTCCTGTAACATACCCTCAAATCTTTATTCCATACAACCTCTAGGGGGCGATGCAGTAATACTCCCATTTCTTTGCATTTTTCACCGTTTTCAGGCATTGTACTTTAACGAACTCCTCCCACAGAATTTATACGATCAACTTTAAATTTGGTCAAGATGATCTAAAGACATTAATGATGAAAAGTTGCTAAAATGGTCTACTGACATTGAACGACCTTCGTTGTTTTAAGACATTGATGATGCTTCATCATGAATATTGTCAGTTATTTGGTAGGAACATATATCACATGAAGACTTAAAAAAAAGTGTCTTGGGACCATGCTCTAAAACTAACAACAAGTTGGCCATTTAGATTTTTATGTGAATTTTCCCTTGATTTCTAGTCGCTATACTTTAACAAACTCCTCCTAGGGACTTTGTCAGATCCACTTGAAATTTGGTGAGTACAATCTAAAGACCTTTGCAATTAAAAGTTACTCAAAGCTTTACGTTTGATGGAATGGCGTAGCCGTGGAGTAGCAGCCACTGTACGTGATTCGCCATTAAACAACAAGTTGACTTGGTTAAATCTGTCCCAAACTTGCCATGCTTGATAACAGTCATGGCCTGAGGATGTCTACAAGCCAATTTTGACTAAAAGTCGTAGCGCCACCTACTGGCAACAGGAAGTCAGCGTTGTGTGACAAACGTAATCCGATTTACATGATATTTACATGATGTGGTCTATACTTGATGTAGGGCAAAACAATGCATGTTTGTGTGTGTTCTCTAGCGCCACATAGTGGATACAGGAACTGGTGGAATATTTGCACTACATAATTTCCAGCATCGCAGAGTCCAGCGGAAAAAATACGTTAAACTCCGGGACGTGTTGTCCGATGGTCAAAGACATTTGCGGCCGCGTCTGCAGACGTCCCGCCGGTACCCATGAGACGCAGGAAGGTGCAAGGGCCCATACATCGCTGCTTGCAGCTTTAATCTTTTGTTTGTGTTTTATTGTGCAAACAAATAAAATCTCAGAAATCTTGCCAGAAGCTAGCAAAAAGGCCATCACGAATAAGATAGATCTCTCTTCTCTTTGTCCCTGGCCTCCAGGATTACAGAGGCAAACAGACCAAGAGCTGCTTGGCACAAGTCACAAAAACCGAAGTACAGGTGGTTTATTTACACGTTTGCAAATGGGCACTAGCTTGTCTGTGGACAGGTGCAGGACATGAATGGTGACCCAGCCATCATACCGGGGGCTCAATATGGTTGTCAATTAACCATTTAAAGGTGCACATTGCACTCACACCTACTGGAAAAATTCAGAAGCCAGCAGCTTGTCTCTTCTTCTGCAAGTGGAACCTTCAGGCATGAAAGCAGGGCGCCTTCCCACACAGAATCATAATGCATTTTGTAATTGTATCACAAGGGTAAAGTGCTGTCCACTGCACCACTGTGCTGGCTCTGTTTCCCGCCTACTCCAACAGAGCAAACACATGCACTTTAGGTTCACTGGCCACTCTAAAATTGCCCGTAGCAATTTGTGACATTTGTACTAAAAGTTAGTTTTTTTGTTTTACTTGCATTAATGTTAATTGTAATTCTGTATGATAGATTTTCTAGCTGTTAGTAGGCAGGAAGACGTCTTAACGCACTCTTAAATGAGTGTTTCGAGCTGTAAAGTTAATGACATGACTCTACTGTTATTAATGTTGACATTCTCACCACATTTATTAAAATTCTACAAATCTCCCCTCCCCCTTTTTCTAAATGATGCAGTGGTTGGAGTTAGACTCAGAGGACTCAGGGGGTATAGCTACACATTCTATAGTTAATCCAAACTACTTATTTGAAAGTCGGATTTCCTGCAAAATACATCAACACACAAACTTACCATCTCTTCCAAAGTTGGTGCAGGCTTGAGGAAAAAGAGGCAGAGGAAGAAGAGAAAGATGTCAAAGAGTATTTGTTTCAGGAAACAGAGATTGTGAGGAAGTTCACCATTGAATACAAGTGGCAGATATGCAACATGCATATCTGTTGAAAAGAAAGAATAGAGGCAGTGGAAGCAATAGAAAAGCAGCAGGGAACAGCAAAGCAGTAGCAACCACACTGGCCCGCACTGCAACTGAAAAGTCTATTTTCCTCGGACTACCATGTGTAACTTCATTAATTACGCTTTGGTCACAAAGGCTTCTCGTGCCTTCGGCAGACAAAGTGTAGGCTCAGCAGCAGGCATGTCTTAATGTTGAATGCCTTTTGTAATTATAATCTCAATAAGGGAAGAAATTATATTGGTAAAATAAATTATTAAGATTATTTTCAATAATCTTCCATGAACATCCTGAAATCCCCTGCTGGTGTGCAAATGGCATTAATACTAACTGCATGACATATATATATTCATAGAAAATGGCCATTGTGCCAGACACACTCATACAATGAGCAGAAGACGCACGGAACCCTTTCAGTAACTATCACAGAGATGTATGGACATCAGCAGTTAAAAGCATTGTGGTGGAAGAACAGTGCTGTAGTGGTTCAATTTAGAGCCCAGAGTTCACACGGCTCACTGATCATGTTAGAAATAATGGCTTTCATATTTTGATCAGTTCCCTGTAGAGAAACCTTTTTTGGCACTTTGTAACATATGTGTAGCACAGTAAGACTTTGTTTATTACATACAACAGGGATTATTTGATGTGATGAACATCAACTAGTATACAGACAAGATGTGCAGACATGTCAGTAGCCGCTCTGTCCTTTTATATACCACGGCAGCGTACAATGTTCACCACATCAATGAATCCAAATGTTGTAAAGTTAAGATGAGGTTTCATGCAGACACATCCCAAACAACACAGGACGTACAGCAAGAAACTAAATATGGAGAAGTGAGGAAGTCTATATGTGAACGTGAATTTAAATCAGTCTGCATTAATATATTGTTCAAGCAGTTATTTTCAGAGTGTAGGTGTTCTTCCTCCTTCAGACAACGCTGTCCAATGTTGTCCTAAAAAGCAGGAATATTCCTACTGGACTGGGTTCTCTCTAGTTGGCCTACACTGGACCTCCAATGACTTATCTGGAAATTGGAGACCTCTTTCAGAAACTTTTTCTTTAGCTTCCCAACATCATACTTTGATTAATTCAGTATTAAGCAGCATCTATGCATCACACTGAATCACAGACAGCAGGAGTTTGTTGACAACATGATGATTTTTTTATCCTTTCAATTAACCACAAAAAAAACAATGAAAAAAACTTGGTCGAATGTGAGACACAGTCAACGATATTGTGCTTATGTGTTGTTTAACTTAGTTTGCCAAGTGGCTGCACGTATCTGACTGTTGGTTTTATTACATACCACCCTTTCCCTCCGTGTATTTTCATTCTGTATCTATACCGTCACTACAAATAAAGCCAACATGACAAAAAATTGTAAAAATGGTTTACCATGTTGTAAAACTTAGATGGATTCAGTTTGAAGGTTGTGGCCAACATCTCTTGCTCCTACCTACCAGTCTGTCTTTGATGGAGTCAGAGTCCTCAGCGTGGCCTTGCTTGGCATGGAGCTGCAGCTGGAGAGCATGAAGCTGCAGGAGCTGGTCATGGACCTCCCTTTCTATCACTTTTTGCTCAGCCTTAGCCTCAGTCAGCTCAGAACGCAGGTCCACCAGCTGAGCCTAGAGTGGAGAGTAAAAAGTTTGGAAGAAGTATTGTCAGAACATCGAGCCAAAGATTCCAAGTCACACGGTGACAGCTCTTAACACAAACCATTCAACACTGTAAGGACAGCTATGTCCTTTCGGTTTGCCAGAGGGTGGACGAGTTTAGAAATAATGTCTCCTTTCTATAGCTTGTCTATCAAAGACAAAATTAAAATTAAGTGTATAAACTAGCCTTTGATTTTAGAGAATGCTGTGTTGAGTGCAAACAAAAGTTATATGAAAATGTACAAATGTACAAATAATTTAATACAAATCAGTAAAACTGGCTAAACACATTAACAAACAATGTTGTATTCCTATATTCTGTCCTTCACCTCATTTTATAGTTTCTACCCTGGGTTTGTTCTAGAAAACCATGTCTACACCTCTTTCTCACCACACTTCCCACTTTGATAATTGTCAGTTTTGTGTAGAAATTGTGTAGTTGTTGTATGTACACATTATTTATACATCTGGCCAACATTTTTTTATTTTCAATTAGGTTGTATGGTAAATACAACGTCAGTCAGTCAGTTGTTTAACAAGCTACAATAAGCAGAAGAAGACACTCAGCTAGCCGCTAGCCTGTAGCGAAAGTCATGGATAAGTTTTAAAAAAGAAAAAATGAAGACGACAGTGGTGCCATACCCCACCAAAAGGCTAAATGTGTGCGCAAGTACAATCCTGACTTTCTTAAGTACGGCTTTGTGAACGGAGGCAACGAGGCAGAGCCGAGGGCTCAGTGTGTGGAATGTGGGCTAATGCTATCAAACGAAGCACTGAAGCCTTCGAAACTAAAGCGACACCTAGAGACGAAACATCCAACGCTCGTGGGAAAGCCGGTGGAATTTTTCAAGAGAAAGGAAAATGGGCTACAAATGCAGAAAAGGTCTGTTGTGTCACGGACTGGTAACTCTAAATGTGCTTTGAAAGCCAGCTACCTCGTAGCCAGACGTGTGGCACAAAGTAAGAAACTATTCACCATAGCGGAGGAGTTGGTTCTGCCTGCCGCTGTGAATATGTGCCGTGAGGTGATTGGGGAGGCTGCTGCAAAGAAGCTGCTGACCATCCCACTCTCAAACGACACTGTGAGTCACCGTATCGCGGACATGGCCTCAGACATACAGCATCAGCTTCTGGAAAGAATAAAAAGTAGCCCATTTTACTCTTTGCAACTAGACGAGTCCACTGATGTCACGAATGCCGCACTGCTGCTGGTTTTTGTTCGCTATCGCTGGGACAGTAGTTTGCACGAAGATATACCATTTTGTGGAGAGCTACCAATACGAGCTACGGCTCAGGAATGTTTCCATTGCATGGACAACTACTTCACTGAGAACAGCCTGGACTGGCAGAACTGTGTTGGGGTGTGCAGTGATGGTGCAGCGTCAATGACCGGCAGGCATAACGGCGTCGTCAGGCAGATACTTTATCGTGCACCAGAAGCTAAATGGACCCACTGCTTTCTCCACCGTGAAAGCCTTGCAGCTAAAAATATGTCCCCAGAATTCCATGAGGTGATAGATGCGAGTGTGAAAACCATCAACTTCATTAAAAGTAGAGCTGTGAACTCCAGATGTTTTGCCAAGCTTTGTGAGGATATGGAAGCAGATCATGTCCAGCTGCTCTATCACAGTGAGGTGAGATGGCTCTCAGTCGTTTGTTTGAGCTGAGGAATGAGGTCTTCTCTTTTCTCAGAGAAAAAATCTCCTCTGGCACATTACTATGCTGACACAAAGTTCACAGCTAAACTTGCCTACCTCTGACATTTTTCACTGCTGAACATCTCACGTCAAGGGAGAAATACCAACATATTTGTTGTTGCAGACAAAGTTCAAGCTTTCAAAAAAAAACTTGCTTTGTGGACTAAGAGGGCCCAGGAAAAGAGGATGGACATGTTTCCACTTTTGTCTGACATTTTGGAAAACTCTCCTCAGGTGCAGATCAGTGACTCAGTCTCTCAGCACCTCTCACAACTGGCAGAGAAATTCAATGACTACTTTACTGAGGATCCCAGAGACGGACACATGTGGATTTTAGACCCATTTTCTGTGGATCCCACTGAAGATGATGTTGCTTTGATCTGGAATGCCTGCTTCTGGAAGTTTCCAGCGACAGCACTTTAAAGTTGCAGTGGAGCAAACTGGACCTGGGCTCCTTCTGGATTGCTGTCTCAAAGGAGTACCCATGTCTAGCACTGAGGGCTGTGAAACACCTTCTCCCATTCACGACCACATACACTGGAGAATCAGGATTCACATTCCCGTGTGGCCGCAACTAAGACCAAAGCCCGAAACAGACTCAGAGCAACACTGGAGGCTACTTTGAGAGTGAGCCTTTCCCCCATTCCACCTAGACTGGATCTGATCGTGTCTGAGAGGCAGGCCCAAGTGTCTCATTAAGAGGTGGACATAAAAAGGGAGTTGTAGCGTGTCAAAAGACTGTTGTGACTGTTGTTTGTTACAGATATGAAGAGCAACTTCTGGTTCCGCTATGTAAAATTAAATTCACGTATGATAAGGCTATGTTTTCATTTGCACTTTATTTAAATTTTATTTATAGTTTATTTAATTTGAAACTTATTGTTTTGAATGCATTTATTTTATTACCACATATTATTTATTTATCAAATTTCCATTTTTTCTCAGATTTTTTGAGAGTCCCTCTTTTTTTTCTGTAGTGAAATCTAATTATTGATTATTTTTGAGTTAATAAGCCTGACTTGAGCCTTTAAATTTGTTCTTGTATTAGCTTGATTTGTTCCATGAATTGTTAAACTGTAAGTGGATTTAATATAGTTATTGAATACAAATCAAACCAAGAGTGAGATCAATTAGTTAAACCAATACAGTGTTAATATTTGAATGGGCCCCGGGCCACTTTGTACTTGAAAAGTTGGGCCCCGAGGTCAAAAAGGTTAAGAACCCCTGACCTAGAGGACCTCGGACTGCTCTTCCTTACATAGAGAAATAGAGGCTGAATCTGATTGGATAAAAGCTCTCCTTGAAACAAGCTGTGCTGGAAGCAGAGCAACAGAGGAAGACAGTAGCTGTGCAATGAGAAAATAAACTAATGGGAAAAAAAATTTATAATACATGTAGTGTATTTGTGAAAAATTATTATATTATAAAATAGCTATAACTTTGTGATCTTGTGGCGACTGTGGCTAAGTGTGGATAGCAGGGCCGTCCTTCAATCAGAGGGTCGGCGGTTCGAGCTCTGGCTCTGCTAGTCGCATGTCGATGTGTCCTTGAGCAAGACACTTAACCCCAAAATTGCTCCCATAGCTGTGCCTACGGTGTAGAAATGTGATAGAATCTGAATTGTAAGTTGCTTTGGATAAAAGCGTCTGCTAAGTGACTGTAATGTAATGTAATGTGATTCTGTTTAGGCCAGCAGAGAAGGCTTAGCTGGCCCTGACGGCCCACCACTGCTCAAATGTCAATTTTTTCGTGATATGTCACTGGTGTTCCACTGCCACATGGCACCGGCCACCACCATTATCAGTGTTTCCCCCCCCCCTTGAAGATCAAGTTGATTTTGTTTAATTTTATTTTCTATATAGCGCCAGATCACAATAGAAGTAATTTAAAGTTACCTTTCCTATAGAACAGGTCTACACCTTGTTCTTTTATTAAACAAACTAAATAGCCTTATGTTATCTATCTTATTTACACGACGGCATGTAATTTCTGTCTCTACATGGTCGCGCGTTTGCAATTCTCCTCTGCTCTCTGTACCGCCAGAAGGCGTCAATGAATGCTGTTAGGGGAGGCTCAACAGTGAAGACAGTTGAGCCTCCCCTAACAGCAGAGCAACTGAGGAAGACAGGAGCTGTGCAATGAGAAAATAAGCTAATGGGGAAAAAATTACAACACATGTAGTGTATTTATGAAAAATTATTAAATTATAAAATGGCTATAACTTTGTGATTCTGTCTAGGCCAGCAGAGAAGGCCTTGCTGGCCCTGACGGCCCACCACTGTGTTGTTTACTTTTTATAACCATCGTAAAATATCAACCGTTTTATTTCATATTAAATGTGATTTAGAATATAAACTGTTTTATTTCATGATAGAAGCGATAGAAACATATAGCCTGCTTAGACACTTTATGTAACATAGTCACTTGAGCCTTATATAGTGCATCTGGTTCTAACAGGACCAAACCAGTTACAACCGGTTACATTCTGTTGCTAACTCTGGTACAAGATGTCTCCTGTATGTGTGACCCATGTGATTATGGGAGGTACTAGTCTGAAAATAGTAGAAAAACTGTGAGATTCAGCTTTCCCCCCCCCCCCCCATCTCTAGAGACCGGGACATATTTCTTTAATAGAAGATAGATACCCCTGATAAAAGGGAGATATTTAGCATTAGTTTTAGTAACACAGACTGTCTCATTGAATTGAAATTGTTATGTGTGATTGCTTTGGAAAGACTTTAATAAACCAACAGCCTTACCATTTGCAAGTAACTGAATCCAAATTAAAGACTGGGTTGTTTTTTTTTAACAATTTGACCCTCTTTCCCTGTCCATCAACCATGTGATACAGACGTGACGACGGCCTCTACCAGAGTAACTTAAAGGTGAGTATTCTGGGTGAAGACTTGGCAGTGTTAGTCAGAAATGGTGATAGGCAATAGGCAATAGTAAAGTACAGACGTTCTACATAACTATTCATACTGGGTGCTAGGGTTACATCCTACTGAGAGCGCCTAGGGCTTAGCCGTACAAGACTCTCAGGAAGACAATAATTCTGAAAATCCTAACGATTTAGCTACGGGGTGAAATAAAAGGCCTACGGTATTGTTCTGACACCTCCGGGAGAAAACTAACCCACGCAGGAAGAACAGCCGTTTGGAGTGACCACCGTGTTAGGTGCGCAAGCCTGTCACGCTTTTCCCGGGGCGGGGTCCGTTCACGCTACAGTACATTCAAACGAAGAAATGCACATACGCCAACTTCCTTTTATAAATCCCAAATCATCCTGTAAATGTGTGCAGCTGGTTCAGCCTCACATCCCGCCCTCTACACACCCACATGCAACCATAAATGGTCAATGCAAAGCACCTTATGTTGATGTTCACTCCTATTTCTTCCATTTACGCAGTCCTAACAGTATCTATCATGCAACATAACACGGCACAAGTGTCAGTATTTATGTTTACAGGAATCCGACTGATTGCTTCCAAAATGATCGTGACAATTGGTGGTATCCACCACTCATACAAAAAAAAAAAAAAAAAGGAAGTTTAATAGGTGAACACAATTTATTAATTTACGTTCTGATACTTTCTTATGGCATTATGATTGGGACTGATAATGAAGATATGGAGTGATTGTGATTGGAGTGATACAACTTTCTTCATTTCTCTCCGACTTTAATTGTATCCATAATAAAAAAAATTTGAGGGAAATATGAGATCATGAAAAGACAAAACTTTCTAATAAATGAAGAAAGTTGTTTGTGGTCCTTTTGTTGTTCAGTCTACAATGAACATTATTTAAACCAGATGGTGAATCAGAAAACGAATCATATTCTGGGTTATTTAATAATGACTTCAGTCACAATTTCAAAACATACAGACACAAATAATTAATAAATAAGACAAACACATTCCGCTGGTAGAAATCGATCCTGCGCTCATAAACAGGACACAGTTTGTTCAAGAGGTAACAGACTACAGAGAGAAAACACCTCTACAGTGATGATTACTGTGTGTCTTTATAAGTTATTAGTATTATTAGTTACTATTATTAAGTACAGTGATCGTGTGTGCAGACACAAACTTCTCAAAAGTCTCTCCAGCTGTTAAAGCCGACTGACAGCTGATCCAGCTGTGATCAGCGGCAGCCGTCATCAGAAACAGACATTGCTTCACGTGACGCAACTGAGGAAAGGACGTCTCATGTCTCTTAAAACATATTTCCTCGTTTCCTCTCTCCTCGCATGGTTTCCTTGCATCTCTCCATGCATCCCTGGTGGGAGGGACTAAGAGGCAAGGAAAGGACACAAGTGAGGGAAACGGGGATGCAATTAAGAGACTTGGGATGTACCCATGGGCTGTACCCAGAGATCCCTCCTCACTATTCGATCCTCAGAGCACAAATAAGAGCTTTGGGATGGTGTTACGGTTTAACCAGGGACCCTGTTAACTGGCGACCTTCAGCCGAATGCGTCTGTTGT
>NW_022280096.1:2687506-2698685 GCF_004355925.1 Anarrhichthys ocellatus | reverse complement strand
TGTAATACAAGCACAAGCATTAAGAATATGTAGTGGGGCTTTTAAAAGAACATCTGTGCCAGCATTGCAGGTAGAAATGGGGGAAATGCCATTGGAGTTGAGATTACAGATAATGACATATTGGGCTAGTTTACAAGGACATAACCATCCAACAGTAAGTGCAATTGAGCCATGCTGGGAACATGGAAAAACGCTAACAAAGAGCTTTGGTTGGGTTGCTAAGGAGAAGGCTAGGGAATTGGGTATATTGGATAGGAGTTATTCTCCAGCAGTGGTTCTGCACTGTAAAAAAAAAAAAAAAAAAAAACCTTGAGAAAACTTAAAATATCAAGTCAACTTGATGCAATCGATTTTCAAGTTCTCAACTTTTGACTACAGTAGTTGACTTAACTAAGATTTACAAGTTTGGACAAAAGTTCTGCCAACTTCAATTTTCTTGTTCACCAAATTATGAAATTCCTGTGAGGCCAACGATGAAATTCTTGTTTCAGTGCCATGTATTTCTACCTTTGACAAACACAGATATTTGTGTTGAATAAATATACAATTCTTGTTTCAGTGAGACAAAAAAATTACGTTAAAAATCAATACAAATTGATGTTGCTATATAATTGTATTTCGAGTTCTGCCAACTTAATTTTCTTGTTCACAGAATTATGATATTTCTGTGAGGCTAACAATAAAATCATTGTTTCAATGCTATGTATTTCTGCCTTCAACATACATAATTCTTGCTTCAGTGAGATAGAAATTTTCCTAGATAACTCAATGAAAATGTAAGTTGCTGTAATTGTATTAAAGGAATTCTCAATAAATACATTATTAAATAAAAAAGGCACACAGCTCAAAGTTAGCTAAAACCTTGTTTATTTCTCCTTTTGAACATGAGTTAAAAGTACTCAATGAGGTCTGTCTGGCCTTCAGTAAACAATGGACACGCGCGCGCACGCACGCACGCACGCACGATGTGTCCCTATTGTGAACTGGCAACTGACATTTCTTCAAATTCTGTGAATCTGAGGCAAAGGTGACTTAAAAGGTTACACATGAGAACAAACAATGCACTCAAACAGGAACAAAACAAAGCATTATGTCCTGTCTGGCTTCCCCATCAGATTTAGAGCAAAAGCTTTGTTTTCAGAGACCGTATGCGCTGCGAGCATCGAGAGCCAAGCTCGAAAAAGATCGTTTGAATCCCTTCGAAGGTATACCTCATCTCCTTTGGACAGTCAATGTTCATGACATACAGTAGGCCAAAGAGGTATGCAAAGGCAGTACAGATGTCTGGTAGGTCTTGAAGCACGATGGTCCCTTCCAACACAACCGCTACATCTCGCACGTTTGGTGATATGGCAGCATCATCATCTTCAATGATGGTGAGGATGGCAACAGACACCCCTCTGAGCACTCTCTTCTCATGGTCAGTGTCCTGAGGAAAAGCAACACATGCATGATTGAGTGCTAAGGAAAGATTAAAGACAAAATACATTTCTACTCATTCTAACTTTAACTTTCGTACCACTCCGCTTGTGGACGTTTTAAAAACAAATCTTAAAATTGTGACTCAACAGCACAGTTGCTATCACCCACCAATGGGACAGTATAGGAATTTATCGTGGATCACAATTAAAACACTCACAATAAGTTGATCGTGAATATCCTCATGAGTGATTTGAAAAAGCTGTCTAGCTTGCTATCATGGTGGAGGACTGAAAAATAGAGCCTGATTTTAAAAGAAATACACGAATTATCGCATCAGAAATAACAGACTCACAAATTTTTCTTATTTAAGCAGGGGTGTCTTATAATGTATGATTACCTTATTTGAGATTGTTTGATTTGTTTTTCACCAAAAAGGACATCCACTTAAAAAATATAAATAAATATATATAAATAAAAATGTTCGTTTCTTAACAAAAAGTAAGATTATGTAATTCCAGTGTATTGTAGTGCCGTTGTACAAGTTGTTATCGTGAATATTTTGCCCAGAATAATCATGTCATGAAATTTTCATTTTCTCCCATGCCTGCCCACCAACCTTGTTGTGACTAGTATTTTTAAGAAATATTTCTGCCAAGGAACAGCTAACAATGGCTAAAATTTGGGGAAATGGAGGCTCTACGTGCTGTATTGAAACTGTTTACATTTTTACAACCTTGTCCTCTCCTCAAATGCTCTGTGTTCAGCAGCCTGCAATTCAGTCGAAGCTTCACGCTATTTTTGTCAAATGACTGTTGGTCTCAGCCAAATCAATCATGGCTTCTGAGTTTTGCTGAAGAACGCAGAATTTAATGCTTTTTACAAGATCTGGTTAAAGCAAAAGGATTTTTTGTGACGAGATTTTAAATGAGACATGTTGAATAAAATGTCTTTGATTAATTATCACAATTTTACTTACCAAACACTCCAGGAAGAACTGTGTTGGGTCGTCCCGGACAAAGATAGGTAGGCCCCTCAGTGCTGCTGTCTATCGGTGAGACACAATGTCCGATGTCTAAGGACTATTCAGTGGAAAACACAAAAGCATAACAATTAGTCTAGTGCCTTAGTGAAGTTCTGAAAATCTGGCATTATTTATAGTAATGAGGAGGATAAAGCTCAGGTCAGAGTATCATGACCCAGACCCAAGTATCATGCTTAAGAATGGAAAAAAAAAAACCCTCTAATCCTGCAGGCAATTTTACTTTATACTTTTACGAAATAAAAATACTATTTTCAACTGGGGAGAAAGGCTTTGGTGGACAAGGCTTAAAATAGCAAGTGCTCAAAATGTTGAGGTCAAAGTGAAGACTGGCCAACAGGTTAACTAATGCATGCCCTTAGTTTCAGGCACTTCACTCACCTGTTCATCAAGCTTTTCCAGGAGGTCTTCCATCTTCTGACCAAAAGCTCCCTTCCTTGTCCGGTAAAGTCTCAGCAGGTGGGGCACATATTTGTCAAGGGATGCACTTAAAGTCCCCAGGAGGTCTCGGCTGGTGATCCGATGGAATTCTTCAGATATCTTAACAGAATAACAAAACAATGAAATGCAATGTGTACATAACATTCCTGGGTTGCAGTCTTGTTCAAAGTATGCACCATTTTAAAAGGGATAGTTTGGATTGTTTGAAGTGTATTTGTATGAGGTTCTTCTCCATAGTCAGTGTAATGCTGTAGATGTATTTTAGACACCTAAATAAAATGTTTATCAGTTTAAGTGCAAGCTAAATTTAGAATTTTTTTTCAACTCTTTATCCTGCTGTCAGACAAACCTTACTGAAGGGGAAATGAAGCCTTTATCAATGCTCTACTCAAAGCCATCAGACAAATACAGTAATTTACCTCACGGAACACAGGAGTCGCTGGCCTGCCACTGCCTTGATCAGTTAGTTTACATTACTGTGACTTTAGAGGTTAGTTTGGATTAACCAAAGTTTATTAAACCTTTGTTTCTTTATAATGCATGTAATACTTAACTTGTATGTTTACAGAGCTTGTACAAAGGTAATATAGTCCATGAATAAGAGATATGAGATTACAGATAATTACAATCCCTCCTCTATAGTAGAGGTTGGTTTATGGCTTTTAGCCGGTAACACCTACAGTCTATGGGCGTATCTATGAGTTACACTCGCTGTCTTTTTGATTCCTCACAGTTCATTATAATTGTACGCACTCTGGTGTTTCAGAGAATAACGCACAGCCCATACAGTATAAACGCCTCGGTTCTTGTTCGGAGCTCACACGCGATCTGCAAGGCTCGCACTACGGCGGCAAGCGCGAGTATAAACAACGCTTTACCAGTTCACACGCGCCACCAGTCACAAACCCCCGCAACACTGACGTTAAAGAATGCTTCACATGCCGGCTTTTTTACGCTGAACAAAGTGACGTATAACACAACAGTGTCGGCGCCAACAGCGGCCGGCTCCCGCATTTTAACATACGTTAATTCAACATGTTACTAACGTTACCACCGCTGCCGCCCAAACGGAATGATATTACCCCATATCTCATGTACCCACGTTATACACAAAACATACATAACGTCACATACATTACCGCAGTAAAGAGGCTGTGAATAATTTTCTAACTGGCTTGTACATGAACGTAACCGCCATACTGGACCGTGTTTTAGCCGGGTAAACACTGGGAAAGACCGACCTGTGTTAAACAAATACAATTCAAGTGTCCACTATAGCGCTGGCGCATTGTCGAAGCAGTAAATGCTGCATGTAACGTTAGCCGTAAACATCACCGTTATACCGTTGTATCGGGGCTTACATAGTATTCTACACACAGTTAATAACGTAGCAAGCGTTAGCTAACAAAGCTACATGTGGTAGCTAGCTAGTTGAACTCATTGAATTCATCCGTCGGTTGAAATAGGTCAGTGCATATTACTGATAACATTGGTTGTCTAGTAAAAAACACACTTACCTAACTAGGGAAACTTCAGGTCGACAAAGACTTCGACACTGTCCAACTTCATGTCCAACTTCGGTCCCACGTAGTTAGACTTTACCAAGATGTCCGACCACCACGCTCCGCATCGCTGTAAGCACGCCCCGACTCAGACGCGAAAACCCCGTACATGACAGCAACACGCATGCGCGCCGTCGTTACGGGGTTTCCATCAAGAAAAATAAGGCTCCACTCAGAAATGCTTGTTAAACCGTTTTGAAATTGCTTATTAGGGCAACGATAGGGAGGAGTTTGCTGGCCGGCCCCGTTTTGTCAGTTGCATATGGAAAAGCTTTGTTTCTGAGTCAGGTTAATTTGAAAACAGTTGTGAGACCAACGATTGCTAGTTGGCATTTTTACAGTGTGCCAGCTATTCCTCCTTGGTTACTGCCACAGCCTGAAGTTGATCTTGGCCTCCTTGAAGTAATGAGAGATGAATGTGGGGGAAACTGTGGGATATTCAAGTCATACATCAGGAGGAATTATCACAATTATATACAAATTTATACAGATGGATCAAAAGACCCCAATAATGGTAGAACAGCAGCAGCAGCAGTAATACCAGAATTCCAGTATGAGTGTGGGAAGAGACTCAGTGATGACTTGTCTGTGTTTGCATGTGAGATGATGGCCATAGTTATTGCGTTACAGTGGGTAGAGGACGTCAGGCCAGAGAGAGTGGTGATTGCATCAGATTCATGTGCAGTACTGACGAATTTGAAATGTTGCCACTCCAGATGCAGAGAGGATTTACTGTATGAAGTACTACAAGCACTATTCAGAATCCATCAAATGCGGATGACGGTAAAATTTGTGTGGGTCCCTGCCCATGTTGGAGTCGATGGCAACAAGAAGGCGGATAAAGCAGCAAAAAAGGCTTTGAAGAGTGGGAGAAATATTGTTAAATTAAATAGAAGTAAGTCAGAAGCTAAAGTGGTGATTAAGGGACAAATCAAAAAGATATGGCAGACTGAATGGAATAAAGGGAGCAAAGGACGATATCTGTTTAAAAATAAACCATTGGTTGGGAGTGCAGGATCTAGTGGATGAAATAGAAAAGAGGAGAGGGTAATGACAAGATTATGGAATGGACATACTGGTCTTAACAGTTCCCTCTATGTTATTGGAAAACATAATAATGGAATGTGTGAATTTTGTGATGAAGAGGAAACTGTGGACCATGTTTTAGTGTCATGTCAAAGGTACGAGGCAGAGAGAGAAGTATTAAAAAGTGGTCTAAGAGAGATGGGAGAGGAGAATATAACTGATATATTAAAGAAAAGCTTTGGTGAAGAGTGTTGGAAGCCTCTTTGAGTTTTTGGAGTCAACAAGACTAGTGAATAGAATTTGAGAATTATATTTATTTTATTTTGTTTTGATTTATTTTATTTTGTTTATTTTGTGTTTGTTTGTTTGGTTTTCGTATTAGAGAATTACTTTCCTTAGTCCACACTCCAGATTAGTGGGTGGCGGTAATGCACCTAAAAGTTGCATTAAAAACAAAAGAAGAAGAAGAAGACCCGCCCTGCTCTGCTCCCAGTTCTGCCCGCGCAATACAAGCCGCATGTTTATATCTACCTCTGTACAGACGAAAGAATGCTTCTGATTTCGTAAGATACGGTATGTGAACGCTTGTGTTTAAATTAAAACAATGGTGCAGCTATTGAGGTAACGTTAAAGGGATGTTACGGCGGCAAATAGTCTCTATGGCTGACTTAAAGACGGTTAACTACACCCATCCGTAGCAAACGTAAGGTCATTTATCACCGGCTGTGCTTTCTCTAACTGGAGACCGCAGATTAGGTGTGCATTATTATTAATACGTTACCAATGTGAGGGCGAACTGCCTCTCTATGTCTCACTTTGATCAGCTACATATCTTGGACTGGACTGTTGGCTGGATGATAAAAAAGCTACTGGAAACGTTTTTTCCATATATTCTAATATTTTATAAATAAATGATTAATTAAGACAATAACCAGAAGACTAATGGATAATACAAGTAATTGTAGCAGTTTTTGTCACAACAGAGGGCTCTAAAGCCACATCCTGTTGATTACTGTCATGTGATTATTTCTGTCTGTGGAGTCCAACAGAAGGAGAGATCTCCAATTATCATTATTCTTGACCGGACATGGTCATATTTCTAACGAGTAGAAATCTGTTGAACTTGAACTTGGTTGAGCTGCTTTAACTGGGACTTTATAAATGTGAAACCTTGACCATTGCATTGTTAATGTCTAATCTTCCAGGTGTTGGGATCACTTCACTATGTTGATGAGCCCCGATCAGGAGGCCCTGATTGCCCGGGTGTTTGAAACCTATCTGACGGATCATCATCATACGGACATTCTCCAGTTTATTGCTGATACAAATGAAGAGACCCATCGTCCTGTGGTTGTTAATGCCATGACTTTGTTTGAAGCCAATATGGAGGTAATTGCAACACAATTCAAAACACAATCTACTGTATTCTAAATACATGCTTTAGTCTTGTTCAATTTAAGCCAGGCAATATGGTTCAAGTCTGTATGATATTATGAAGCATATTTTTCCTGTATGAATATATCACAATGTTACATATGTAATCACCTGTAAAATAATCAACTTAACGTAAATTCAATGTACTGTGTTTCTGCCATCAGGTATTGCATAAGACAGAATTCTTCAAATATTTAACAGCGAACCTTCAATACTCGTGAAGCCACTTTCTAATTACATTTTACTTGGAAAACCACAATTTTATAAATACACAGTATGATCTTATCAAAACATAGATTATTTGTATAAATACTCAACATCAGTTTTTCTTCAATGCACCTTTCCTAAGATTATGATTATGGAAACGAATCCATTCAGTTATGTGGTAGAAAAAAATCTTTTTAACCTCTGTGAGAAATAATCCCGATGGAACTTCTTAAAGTATTAAAAACATATTTAATGAACAGACACTTCAATCAAAATTCAGCTGAATGGATAGAGCTCTTTCCCCACGGATGGTTCGGAGGTCTAACAATAATCAAAAGACAAAACAGAGTATATATGCACGTTATCTCGTCTCCTCTCCCTTCACCCTCCCCCTCGCAGATGTTGGTATATGCAGGTTTAAGCGATACAAGTTATAACTAAAAGAACCATATGATAAATTTCCACAACAAGTTACAGCCCACACTAAGCTCCTAACAGCTAACCTGTCAATTCTCATGCTTTACCTGTAAATGCTAGTCCACATATCCATCAAGTTCTGTAGTTAATTTTGTTTCTAAAGATGTAAATCCTTCCGTGTGTTATCCTGCGTTGCTCTGGGTTATATGTCGTTTAATCAGCTTTTCGGCCTGAACGTCTAAGTCAAAGCAATAAATATCAAACTAGATATATAAACCTGGAACTGAACATCAAGTAACCATAACAAATCTAGTTGGGGGAGAGGAAAGTGAATCATCCCGTTATCAGTCTGAGCTTATGGCGCGTTTTACTTCTGTCAGCTAGTGTTCGCTGTTTTTAGTAAACCATTTTTTGTCTCTGAATTGAACATCCTGAAGTGAGATTTGGTGAATTATATTGTTGGAATATATTCTGTTCTGTGTTTTATGCCTGGCCAGGATTACATTGTTAATGCCACTCTTACAAATCATTCATGGTGCTGCATATTCCATGAGGACGACCCTAAAGTGTGATTTAATCTCATGAATGGATAGGGATGTGGCTGGATTATTTAGAGGTGAGGTCGCCAAATTGGTAAATAAATTAAAGTATTAGATGAATAATTTCTGTTCCACCCAGTCTGCTTGTCTATAGGGGTCAAAGAGCAGAGAGTGTTGTGTTGTATATTAAAGAGATAATTTAAAGTGAAAACGGGTCAGACATGACACCAATACCATTGGTCAGCTTGCTGCTCCTCGGGACCAAAAGGTATAGCCCACATGTTCCAACCCTGTTGCAAGAATAGTGTGTTTAAGGATTTCTCATGGAGTGGAGAATTCCTTTCTGAAAAAAGCGTCTCAAACTAAATAATAATTAAATGTAATTTAATGGCTGGAGGGCTCTGGGTGGCCAAACCGATCGGTTAACCTGTACCTGTTCTGATTATTATTATTATTATTAAGTGGTCACAGTCACGTAGCTCTCTGTTGCTCTGGAGGTCCACCCATCTGGTGATGGCAACATAGGATGCCTTAGAGCAGTGATTCTTAACCATGGGGCCGCGAGCGCCACGTAGAGGGCCGCAAAAAACTTTCAGTTTTGCACCTGTGGGCCGCGAGGGCCGCAGGACCGCATAGGTTATCAATTGAAGACACCAGAGATATTACTGTTATCCATGAGATGCTCAGTTACAATATAGCTTCCCACCACCTGGTGGCGGTAATGCGTCAGTCAGTTGTTTAACAAGCGCCAATAAGCAGAAGAAGACACTCAGCTAGCCGCTAGCCCAGGGGTCGGCAACCTGCGTCTCTTCAGCCCCTCTGTTGCGGCTCCCTGAGTCTACATCAGGGGTCCCCAACAGGCGGACCGGATCCGGACCCAGGCCCTAAATCCGATAGATAATTCGGAATTATACATATTAGGCACTGGGTTTATACTTTAACCGGCGCGTCTTATCCAGCCGTTACGGCACTTGTTCGGCGGTCGAAGAAGATATCTCGCATGACGATCGCATGATCGAAGAAGATATCTCGCATGACGTTCTCCAAAAAGAGAAACGTGTTCAGAGAGAATATAATTTATAAGCAAGAATGAACAGAATATTATATGTTAATTATTCCCACAGGCAGTCAAATCCTCTACCCCTGCCAAGCGCTTTTCCCTGCAGGTGGCTAATCATGATTTTCAGACCCCCGCCCTCTGTAAACTATCCATGGATAAATCCAAAAAAAGAAAAGTCACGGAGGAAAATAGAGAGTTTAACTCTGCGTGGACGTCTTCATTTGCTTTCACTGCCAACGATGCTGGCTTACCTGTATGCTTCCAGAACAAGCACACAGCATTTGCTGAAAAGTGTCAGGCTGGAGATGATTTCTCAGCTGCTGCAGCAAACTCTCCTCTTCATAAGAGGTTGATATTGTTATATCAGGTAAAATTGCAATAAAATGTCAAGAATTGTCTTTATTCTTGTTCTATATTTTCATAAATACAACAAACTATAGTTTTTGTATATATAATATAACTATATATAACACTTTATAAGCTGTGATATCAAATAGCTTTTTTGCGGCTCCAGACACATTTTATTTGAAGCCTTCAAAAATAAAGTGACACTTAGCGACGAAACATCCAACGCTCGTGGGAAAGCCTGTTGGGCTTCTTGTTGTGTATGCAGGTTTACATACACATGATAAATAAATGTCTTTGTGATCATCACATTGTATCATCTCATTTATTTGACAAGGGTTTTGCTTGTTAAGCTGTAGGTGGATTTAATATAGTTATTGAATACAAATCAAACCAAGAGTGAGATCAATTAGTTAAACTAATACAGTGTTAATATTTGAATGGGCCCCGGGACACTTTGTACTTGAAAAGTTGGGCCCCGAGGTCAAAAAGGTTAAGAACCCCTGCCTTAGAGGTCATCTGGGACCGATGTACTTTCTGTTCCCAGAGTCAGAACTAAACATGGAGAAGCAGCGTTCAGTTCTGCGCCACATATCTGTAACAAAGTCCAGAAAGCTGCAGGTCTGCTGAGACCCTCAGCTCCTTTAAATCAAGATTGAAGACTTTTCTGTTTGCTGCTGCCTTTAATTCAACCACATTCAAGGATATTAATCCATTTCTGCATTTTACTACTGTATTTTATTTCCTCCACTGCTTTCTAGTGTTTTAATAACTGTTTTTAATGTTGCAATCAATGTTCTTAATTATTTTTAAATCTCCTTTTGTTTTGCCTTATGTTTTGATGCTTTTAATGGTTTTATGTGAAGCACTTTGAATTACCTTGTTGTTGAAATGTGTTATACTAATAAACTAGCCTTGCCTTGCCTTACACAGTAGCAGTTATATTTCTTGCACTATCTGTGCTCAGTGTGCTGACTTTATTTGAAACGTTCCACTGCTGTGCAACATGAATAAAATGTTTCAGCACGTTTCATCAAAATGTCTGTCTTCTGTTTTCATGACAGTCAGTAAATGCAGCTCTACTGTTCATCAATATAATGCTGTAACTCCGAGGTGATGATGGTTACCCAGCGATGTGCAGTAGTCTCCAGTGAGACCAACAGCTGGTGCACATTGTAACGCTTTTGTAATCCTCACCTTTTCATACAACTCGTGTATTCTTCTTGTGATGGTGCGTCTTGAGGGAGGCTCATGCGTGCCGTTATTCGTTGCGATCCTAAGAACGTTCCCCAGACTGACATTTTCCACAATACTAATCAGCCTGCAGTTTGTAGCTATCCACTTCGCTGTGGCATTTGTTAGCTTGTCTTGCTTTTGTTTATCTATACTTCTCCCACACGCTGCATCCAATGTAGTCTGCTAAAGACTCCCTCCACCGTTTGTTTGGGTGGTTTGCTGGCATCAGCGGTGTGTATTGCCTTGAAAAAAGAACTGCATTAATGCGCGATAAAATAATTGTCGGAATTAATATATATATATATATGTGTATGTATGTGTGTATGTATGTGTATATATGTATGTGTGTGTATATATGTGTGTGTATATCAGTATGTGTGTGTATATGTATATATATATGTATGTGTGTATATGTATGTGTGTATATGTATATGTATGTGTGTATATGTAT
>NW_022280096.1:2607514-2647506 GCF_004355925.1 Anarrhichthys ocellatus | reverse complement strand
TATATATATATATATGTGTATATATGTATATATATGTATACATACATATGCAAAAATGAATTGCACATTTAGAAAAATGAATTGCACTGAATTGTCCTGCATCTTTAAATTCAGTTCATTCAGGTGTGAAGTGATGTCAATCAAAAAAGCCACAATTTTTGTCATCTAAAAAGAGAAATCAGTGAGCATGGACTTTATCTGTGGTTATTAAACCACTTGTTTCAGCTCTATTCTCTCTGTTAACATCATTGTTGAACAGTGAATTCATGCATTAGGATTCTGATCATATTGGGCTCTTAGGTTTGTTTTCTGTGTCTTCATTTCAGATGTGAGTGGGTACGTTTGTTCAAAGGAGTTGTGCTTTGCCTCGTAGTGCGCTTCATTTGCCGCTTTTACCAATAGTTACGGTTTCTGAACATATGAGACATGCTGGTTTTAACTGCCTGTGGGAAGAATTAACATAGAAGATTCTGTTCATTCTTGCTTTTAAATTCTATTCTCTCTGAACACGTTTCTCTTTTTGGAGAACGTCATGTGAGATAACTTCTCTGATTAGCGCAATGTTCCTGCTCTTCTTTCTATTTCCTCGTCTCTCCCCCGTGTGTCACGGTATGTGTAAATCTCACTGGAGTCAGGAAACTTGTCAGAATACTCATGTTTGATTGGCTGAGCTGCATCACCTGATGTGATTTACAACGCATTGGTCGGTGTGTTTCCTGCACCGCTGAACAAGTGCCCTAACGGCTGAATAACCTGCGCCGGTTAAAGTTGAACTCACTGTCTAATATGTATAATTCCAAAACGGATATATGTTCTGGATCCGGATGCAATTGCGTCTGGGTCCGGACCCGGACCGCCGTCCGCCAGTTGGGGACCCCTGGTCTAGGGGGATTTAAGGCTGTGCACCAGCTGCTGACAGACCATGCCTGTGCTGCCGCTCAACGACAAAAGGATGTGGACCGTACCTGAAATGGCCTTGAGCTCAGCTAGCTTTCCCCCTTAACTCCACTCTGTCCCCGCACTGCCATCCCCACAACTTTGTCGTTAGTGCAGCCGCGGTCCATTCCCGTTCTTGTGTTAACGGCCGTGCAGTGAGCGCAGAGTCAGTTTCAGTTCAGACACAGACACTAAACCAAAATACTTAAGTGTTATTGCTCATCGTCTATCAGTATCAACAATAAGCGTTGCACTCTTCTTCTACTCTGGCGTCTTATTAGGTGAGACCCGCCCTGTTGAGATTGAAAACCCTAAAAACCAACAAATGACAACCTGTGGCCTTGACAATATGGAAACTGTGACAAATGTTTTTTCTATGCTGGATTTTCTCACTACGACTTCATCTGTTCCTCTCTAGGGGAGTGTCATATGTTGCTGGTGGGCGACCCTGGCACAGGGAAATCTCAGTTTCTAAAGTATGCAGCTAAGATCATGCCTCGCTCTGTACTCACAGCTGGAATTGGATCAACAAGTGCAGGTAGGCTGTGTTCTCTGTCAGCTCTCTTGTCAGTGCTGTATATTATCCATTTATCAGGAATTTGTCAATCAAGAGCTTGACGTTCTCACATAAATAATTTGACATGCTTACATATAAACATATCCAATCACTTCATGTTTTACTGGATGAACAAAATTTATTGACAAATAATGTCTTTTGTTGAAGGACTGACCGTAGCGGCGGTGAAAGATGGAGGTGATTGGCATCTGGAAGCAGGAGCCCTGGTCCTGGCAGATGGTGGTTTGTGCTGCATTGATGAATTCAACAGTATCAAGGAACACGACCGCATCAGCATCCATGAAGCTATGGAACAACAGTCTATCAGTGTGGCCAAAGCTGGGTAGGACAGTCATGCCAACATGTCCACATGCTCATAGAATTACAGTCAAGGCAAAGAACACCGACATTCATCTAGGTTTATTGGGGTTTTGCTGTAATAAGGTGTACAAAGGCGACTGTGGCTCAGTGGTAGAGCAGGATTTGGGGATTTGGGGTTCGATCCCCGACTCCGCTAGTCCATTTCAATGTGTCCTTGGGCAAGACACAAATTACTGCTGCGGTTTATGAATGGGTATGAATGCTTAGATAGATCCTGATGGGCAGGTGGCACCTTGCATTGTATCCCCTGCCATCTGTTTATGAATGGATGAATGATGACATGTAGTGTTAAAGAGCTTTGAGTGGTTGGAAGACTAGAAAAGAACTATACAAGTGCAGTCCATCCATTTACAAGGTCTTTGAAAATAGCAGTTTCACATTGACATGTGTAAAATCTGTATTGACAAATGTCATACGTCACTGATGCATAGAGCTGCCTCTGTAACCTGAGGCTCATCATGCTTTTGTATTCTTGCCCCTCTGTTATGCTGTGTTCACACCGAGGCGTCACGAATGGAGTGATGTGTATAACTCAAATTCACCTCATTTGCGCAAGTTGAAATTTTTGAAACTCGGGTCAGAAATTTGCGTGACGCTGTATCGGGAAAGCATATCAGCGTTGAGGTTTCCTCCTGTCATCACTGACATTCTGGCGTTGTTGAATCAGGAAAAAAATATTGTAGCTGTAGGTGGGCACCCAGAGCTCTACGATACCTCATATTAGTAGAGACCGGACGCCTTTCTCAATATGCGTACTTGTCTGTACTTGTCTTCTCGTGGACTTGTGAAACGTCATCAGTCTCAGCCCAAGTACTGTTCCAATTCAAAGTTCGCATCGAGCCAAGCAAGGTCCAAATGCCCGGATGTGGCTTGCTCCGCCCATTTTACCGGGGATGCATCGGAGGTGACTTGGGTACATCCCAAGTCTCTTAATTGTCATTTCCTCGCTCCTCGCTTGAACCGGAAGTTGGTCTGCACCGCCATATTGATGGCCGTCCCAAAGCTCTTATTTAGCTCGGAGGAGCAAGGATCGAGGAGGGATCTTGTCTTGCTTTTGTTTATCTATACTTCTCCCACACGCTACATCCAACATAGTCTGCCGAAGCCTCCCTCCACCATTGCCAGTGAGCAACGGACCTTCAAAATAATAATAATAAAAAAACTGCGTTAACGCGCGATAAAATTATTATTGCCGTTAATTAATTAATGCGTTAACACGATAACGCGTTAACTTGCCCAGCCCTAATATATATATATGTATAAATACATATATATATTTATATGTGTATATAATATAATACACTTATATAATAATATATCATTTTTTATTTTCAATGGAAACGAAAAAAGCAGGGTTGTCATATTTAGATTGATTGTAAAAATACTTTACAGTAAAAAAACAGATTAAACTCATTAGCAAGACCAGCTGAGGTGGTGATGTCATCAAGTAAGCTGCTGTTCCAATTGTCCGTACTGCGTTCTCTAGACTTGAGTCTGGACTTGGATTCCAGACTCCAAAAGTACCCAAGTCCGTACTTGTGAAAGGAGAAAGGCCCTATGTGTATAAACCATATGATACAAACAATAAAAACAACGCTGCTGTATTTATGCATATATGACGATATGTTGAGTGTTGATGGAGCAATTCTAAAAGTTATTTGCTATTTTGCTCTTGTGTAGAGAACTAACCTCTTCTCACTCCTGTAAAATTTGCCTAAAATGCCTATCAACCGCGTACCCAAAGTAAACCGACAGCTCTTATTGAACCATTGGGAGTACATGTATGGTTTTAGTCTCTATTGAACGGCAACACTCTGAAGTTTCTTCACAATCAGTCAGAATCACTGTAAGTGGTACTAGCATTGAGCTATGGAGTTTTCAGCACAGTGAAAGAGAAGGATTTTATTTCCGCCTAGATTTGTTTTGGCCAACAGATGGCAGCAGTTATCTATGGCTGGGACTTATGACCCGGAAAACACAATCCTACGTCAGCATGAAGTCATGGTACCTGGTATAAGTTAGAATTTGATAACAATACGACAGAAAATTAATATTTTACACGTGGTTTACTAAGAGTGCGGCCACGTAAAAACGCATTTGGAGGCTCGCGTCACCACGTCAAAATGCATATACTACGATAAACTACGTGTCCGAAATTCGAACTATAGTTTATTTATGTCGATGTATGGTTAACTACATCATATTTAAACATTGTCAACTTTCACAGATTCTTGAAAATTCTCATGAACCAGACTTTGGTCTTGATAATCTGTCCCAGGTACCTCAGTCACGGTTTTATTTGCAGTTTTGAAAACTTTCCCAGAGGGCCATCTGATAAATCTGCATATCCTTGGCTTCCTAATTTCATTGGCTATATGGAGCCTGAGTTTGAACAGGATCTGTTGCGATTGGCTCGAGCTTTACCCAAAGAAGAGAGGCGGGCATTGTCTTTCAAAGCGGACTCTCGTTGGGTGTTCCAGACTGTGACCGGGCTATAGAAGCTCCTATTGGGTCAAATGAGGTGTCAATCTAACCGGCGGAATGCAGGCTCCATTTTGCAAAAATCTCCGCTCTGTTGACATGGAAAGTGAAATTATGCCCGAAATATGATCGCAGGTTATCATATCTGCTGGCTAATTTGAAATGATGCAACAGCACCCCGTGGGTCTTTATGGACGTACTAATGTGTTTTGGACTAAATCTTTTACTGGATTCGATCGAGTGGACCCTTAGCCACCTAGCAAGACCGTTTTTGCTGGACTATGATGCACAATGGGCACGTTATGGATCATAATCGGTGAGTCACGGCGATATTTTATCGGCTATTTTTGGAGTGCTTGTTTGACAGAGACGTTAACTGTACCTGCTGCTGTTATTGTATCTTGAAATGGTTTGCATAAATCGAATTACAAGAACCGTAGCTTTCTAATGAGATATCACATTAATACTCATCGTTACAGAGCAGTTGTGTACATAACACAAATATGCCGTTAACACTCTGACGGCCCGCCTGCGGGCCGTCAGAGTGGGATGAGGTGGTGGGCCATGTGTTTTATACTTGGGCCTTCAGTGCTGTCCTACTACAGTTTAGCCACCTCCTAATAACCTCATTATGAAGCCACAGCTACGGTTATTAGGGGTGTAACACTACACATATTCGTATTGAACCGTTCGGTACGAGGCTCACGGTTCGGTACGCATTACGAATCAAACAATACGTTTGAATGATACTAGTGCATTTGGAAAATGCAGAAGCTTAAATTGTGGGAAATATAATGTTCTCTCGGTGGAGCCACTGCACTCAACATGGCAACCCACCCGACGTAACAGGCAACGTGCTGTCTGACAAGCCCACCACGGAAGAAGAACATTGTACTCTGGTGAGGCACGTGTGTTCTGGGAGGCGCGCTATGCTAAACTAGCTTAGCAGGAAAACAACAGCAGCACACGCTACAAACTCCCCGCAGCTGTTCCCTACTGATTCAAATGGGGCTAAAGCAATCGCCACACAATCTCGATTTCTCTAGACCATAATTCCTGCTTCATAAAAGAAAACAAAAGCCCAAACGGAGAACTAAATGTCCGAACCCTAACCCCTACAAGTTATTTGTTTCGTGTAAAAATGAAGCTCACACCTACAAATACACTAACTGCAAAGTGCAGATGCATGTATACGCACATGACAGGATGCTTCGTCATTAACGGACAATGCACATCAGTGTATCCCCTAGGTTTACAGCTTTTGGGGGGGGCACAAACACTTAAAGGAATCATGGTGTTCATGTGTTTCTTTTAATGACAGCAGGCAACACTTGCCATCTTCACCACTCTGGGAGCATTTAAAAAATGCAGATGATGATATCTGCTTTTCAGGTGGTTGATGTGACATATTTTCCGACGCGCGCTTTCTGTCCGCTGGTGGGAGCGTGCGTGCGTGTGTGTGTCGGGGCGCCATTCCGCCGTGCGTGATACAGAGAGCAGAGGAGAATTGTAGACGTGCGACCATGTAGAGACAGAAATGACATGCCGTCGTTTAAATAAGATAAATAACTTAAGGCTATTACATTAGTCATTTAGCAGATGCTTTTATCCAAAGCGACTTACAATAAGTGTATTCAACGTAGGTATTCAAGAGAACTACTAGTCACCAGAAGTCATAAGTGCATCTCCTTTTTTAAACAAGCATCTAAGAGCATAAACCAGAGCAAAAGTACAGAAACAAACTAATGCGAATACAATAATTGCAACAAACTAATACGAATACAATAAGTGCAACAAACTAGTATGAATACAATAAGTGCTATGTGGAAGGCTCAGGGTAGTACTTCTTGAAGAGGTGAGTTTTCAGCCTGCGCCGAAAGATGGGCAGCAACTCTGCTGTCTTGACGTCAGTTCATTCCACCACTGAGGGGCCAGGACAGAAAACAGCCTTGACCGGGTCGATCGGCCGCAGGGACCTCTGAGCGACGGGGCAACCAATCGCCTCGAGGCAACAGAGCTAAGTGGTCGGGCGGGGGTGTAGGGCTTGACCCTGGCCTGTAGATAGGAAGGAGCTGTTCCTTTCACTGCCCTGTAGGCTAGCACCAGAGTCTTACACTGAATGCAAGATGTTACAGGGAGCCAGTGTAGAGAACGGAGAAGGGAAGTTGTGTGGGAGAACTTGGGGCGATTGAACACCAGGCGAGCTGCAGCTTTCTGGACAAGCTCCAGAGGTCTGATGGCTGACGCCGGGGCTCTGGCAAGTAGTGAGTTGCAGTAGTCCAGGCGGGAGATGACAAGAGCCTGGATTAGCACCTTCAGTGCTCCTTCCTCATGGAGGAATTTAATCTAAAGGAAAAATTTCTCCATTCACTTGAATGGGGTTTCGGCGTGAAGAGAGCTAAAAGAAACACTTAATTAACTTTGGGCCCATATTGACTAGCCATACGTTAACGTAGAAACATGATTACAATTTTAAAACGTAGACAAAACGCTGCACTTTATTGAGCCAAATGGACATTTTGATAGCTAGCACAGTTTTCATGAAGTCACAGATTAAGTTTCAGGAAAATCTTGGGTCCGTTTCAGATGTTATAATGTGTGTGTATTGCACGGCTCGTTAAGAGCTAGAGTGAGGGCATAACTGTCAGAGTGGAGCAGAGCAGGAAAATATTCTGTGATTTTTCCAAACAAATTGCTCTAGCTGTAAAGTGTCTATGGAATCCAACGGACTTACACATTTGGCTCAAAGAGCCGCAGAGCGACATGAACTCCAACCAACTGCTCCATTAGACTCCATGTTATATCTCACCACTCATTTCTCAAAGAAAGCGGACGGTACCAGTTTTGTATATTGCTCTGGAGCTCACATTATTAACACCACAAACATAAAAAACACATTACCGCGTTTGGCAGAGTCTTATCTTTCTCACGGTATCCATATTTTGGCACTCCGACTCCTGCTAATTTGTTAAAAGGAGGTTTTGTTCAAAATCACTGATTACTGCAACGTTTCTTAATCACTCTGCCTCTAACACCAGGTGCGTCCTCACCATGGCAACCAGTTACACACACACACACACACGCAGGCTCTCTCTCTGTCTGCCTCTCTACACACACACATGACTTGGAGATATTCAGTCAAAGGCATTGTTAAACCTCCTGTCTGTCTATCTCTCTCTCTCATCACTCTCTCTCTCTCTCTCTCTCTCTCTCTCTCTCTCCCTCTCTCTCTCTCTCTCTATATCATACAGTCATTCAGGTCTTAGATATTTTTAGAGAACCCACCCCCCCTCCCATTTTAAAATAAAAGCCCCAGAGTGAATTCTCACTGGAATGCTTATGATGAAGTCTATCATTTAATAACCTCTGTGTTTGTGTGTTAAACATTATGCATATGTCTCCTCTCCATCCTCTCTCAGCCACCCAGTCCCACCCTTTCAAAATAAAAGCCCTATAGAGTAACTGTATCTTAACATGAAGCTCAGAATGAGGTATGTACAGAAATGATGGGAGCGTCAGCTCCCATTATTTCCAAAGGCTTCTCAAACAAAGATGTATATGTCCAGTACAGAAATGACGGGAGTGATTTGTGGACTGTCCATCACAAATACAAGATTCAATCCAAGAGTATGAATCTAAAATGCAGAAAAGAGAGAAGCGATATCTCAATCGAACCTGAATGACACTACCGGTAACATCAGCGAGTGTAGCTATATATTGCGACGTCTTCGGGCAGTAGAAGCCACACTGTCAAAATTTCTTGCGAAATTTTCAAGTTATTATGACTAGGATTAAGCCTGATGGATTATATACAGTGTGCTTTGGCACAGGCAGTTTTACTGCCTTTGTGCTACAAAGCCACACTGAATGATATTAGCAGTCGGAGTCAGCAGGGCCATGATGGGCGGAAGGACCATGGTCTAGATATAACCACGATCCATGTAAACCTGTGAGGCGAGAAGGCACAAAGACTCCGGGGAAGAAGCAAAGTTGGTAATGAGCATTAATGGGACAGGAATTCATACAGAAGGAGATGAAGAAGAGGAGAGAGGAGCTCAGTGTAGCCTAGGAAGTCCTCCATCCGTCTAGGCCTATAGCAGTTTATCTAGGGGCTGGTCCAAGGCAAACCTGAGCCAGCCCTAACTATAAACACTATGAAAAAGAAAGTTTTAAGCCTACTCTTAAATGTGGTGAGTGCGTCTGCCCTCCAGACTGAAACGGGAATCTGGTTCCACAAAAGAGGAGCTTGATAACTCAGGGCTCTGGCTCCCATCCTACTTTTTAAGACTAGGAACCACAAGTAACCCAGAATTAAAGGAGCGCAGCTCTCTAGTAGGGTAATATGGTACTATAAGCTCCTTAAGATATGATGGTGCCGTATCAATTAGGGCTTTGTAGGCAAGGAGAAGGATTTTAAATTATATTCTAGAAGCCAGTGCAGGGAAGCTAACACAGGAGTAATATGATCTCTTCTCTTAGTTTTTGTTAGTACATGTGCTGCAGCATTCTGAATCAACTGGAGAGATTTAAGAGACTTATTAGAGCAGCCTGATAATAAGGAATTGCAGTAATCTAGTCTAGAGGTAACAAATGCATGAACTGATTTTTTAAATGTTACGTAGGTGAAAAAAGGCAGTCCTTGAAATGTGTTTTATCTTGGAGTTAAAAGACAAATCCTGCTGGTCAAAGGTAACTCCAAGATTCTTTATGGTGCTGTTGGATGCCAGCGCAATGCCATCTAGAGAAACTATATCATTAGATAACTCATTTCAGAGGTGTTCAGGGCCTAGTAGAATAACTTCAGTTTTGTCTGAGTTTAACATTGGGAAGTTGCAGGTCATCCAGGTTTTTATGTCCTGAAGACATGCTTGAAGTTTAATGAGCTGGTTGGTTTCATCTGGCTTGATCGATAGATATAATTGATCGATCGATATATTTGGGTATCATCTGCATAACAATGAAGGTTTTTGGAGACTTTTCTGATAATATTGTGTCATGGAAGCATATACTGGATAAGGTGAATACAAATGGTCTAAGCACAGAACCTCGTCGAACTCTTTGACTAATTTAGGTTAATTGATGACTCTAAATTGCCCGTAGGTGGGAATGTGAGCGTGAATGGTTGTATGTCTCTGAGTCAGCCCTGCGATAGTCTGGGGACAGTACAGGATTTGCCCAATGTCAGCTTAGATCGGCTCCAGTCCCTCACGACCCTGAATAGGATAAGTGGTTACAGATAATCAATTGACTGGATAATTAACATACAAAAGAAACAGAATGATTATAAAATTGTGATATTTGGATTATGTTCATGATTGCATGTTTTAACAGGTAACTACATTACATTACAGTCATTTAGCAGACGCTTTTATGCAAAGCGACTTACAATTCAGATTCTATCACACCGTAGGCACAGCTATGGGAGCAATTTTGGGGTTAAATGTCTTGCTCAAGGACACATCGACGTGCAACTAGCGGAGCCAGGGTTCGAACCACCGATCATTTGATCGAAAGATGGCCTTGCTCTCCACTTACCCACCGTCACCCCGGTAACAAGTAATTGTATCGGATTACATTTTTAAAGTAACCCGTACAACCCTGCCAACGAGTTACCACTATCATCTCTGAGGCAAGAGATGATAGTGGTAACCAGATGGATTAGATTTGTCATCCAGTCTTATACAACATTATCCTAGAAAACACTCTGCCTTGAAAATAGAGGCTTTTTCTTCAGAAAAACAATATTGTTGTTGGTAAGCAAAGTTAAGATTGACTTGAGTCAATGAGTTTATTCTTTATCCTGCTTTACATTGTCTCCTCTTTACAGTATGGTGTGTAAGCTGAATACTAGAACCAGCATCCTGGCAGCTGCCAACCCTAAAGGCCAGTACGATCCCAACGAGCCACTGTCTGTCAATGTGGCTCTGGCCAGCCCTTTGCTGAGTCGCTTTGACCTGGTTCTAGTTCTGCTGGACACCAGAAATGCAGAGTGGGACCACATCATCTCCTCTTTCATTCTAGAGGACAGAGGTATAGGATAAGCATTTGAATTTAGAAAAGAAATGCTAAAATCAAAACGACTACTTTCAGAAAATGAATTTTGATTATATTAATATTTGAATGATTGTTATTGTGTTATTTATTACAATATGATGATGATATTACAAAACCATCATAGGTGAATTAGTATATAACTATTATTTTACCTATTCTTTTTTTTTTTTGCATTTCTGTATGGTGTGGTCAAAGCTGGTATTTGTGCACAATTGCAGATAAAGATTTGGCTACATGCATTTATATTTTGTTTTTTTAAACATTATTGACATAATTAAACAAAGCATGTAAGACAAACTTTGAACCGGTAAATAAGTAGAACAAGAAATATAATGGAATTTAAAAAGATATAAAACCTTAAAACGTGTGTGCGTGCGTGCGTGCGTGCGTGCGTGGATATTGGGCAGCAGATGTGCCTTCTCTACTTCTCCAAGGAGTGGTTTCAATTTTGAGAGCTCATTAAACTCTGAAATCTGTGTTTACAGAGTTGAATTTTTCAGAATAAATGCTATTTAATTCATTACATTTTTTACATTTTCAGAAGAAATGCTTCTCTGTCTCTTGTTTTTTTTTTTTTTTTTTTTTTTGGGTGCCATGATTTTCTGTGTTCCTATTTGGATTCCCAGCTTCAAAATGTCTCTCTCTGTCAAGCATTGTGCTCTGGAAGTGGTCGTGGCGCTTGGTCGTGCACCTGTGAATTTTTTGTAACTATGGCGATCAGAGCTTTTCAGACGTGGCTGTCACTAATAGTTCACTGATATAAGCACTATTTACATGCACCAATTTGTTTTTAAATGCTTGAGAAACAGGAGGACATTTGAGTGAATATTTTGCAGCCAAATCAAATTGTTAACAGGATTTTCAACCTTCATTTTGTTAAAATGTATCAATCTGGAGAAATATACATCAACAGTAGCATCATATATATCAGCAAATGTGTTGATGATGTGGTGATCACAAAGACAATTAGATCATTCCCCAACCAGAAAGTCTGGATGAATGGAGAGGTGATGGCACTATCCAAAGCCAAAAAAACCTGCCTTTTGGTCAGGTGACAAGGAAGCATACAGTATCGCTAGAGCTACACTGACAGCTTATATCAAGGAGGCAAAGCGGAGGTGTCAAGAGAAACTAATGAGAGACCTCAACATCAACAACACTAAAGATACGTGGCAGACGATCCAAAATGACGAAGGCTAAAAAAGCAAGAGTTCACCCATCATGGGTGAGGTCACGCTGCCAGATGAGCTGAACACGTTTATGCTCACTTTCATCTCCTCAACAAAGAGTCAGCTGTCAAGTCTACCAGAGGACCGCCCACTGTCAGTATTCACAGAGGATGTGAGAAAAAACCCTGATGAGAGTTGATATGAGTAAAGCTGCTGGGCCTGATAACATCCCTGGTCCTGTCTATGAACATGTACCAACCAGCTAACTGATGTCATCACTGATATGTTCAACAAATCACTTTCAGAGGAGAGTGTTCCCACCTGCTTCAAGACAGCTACCATTGTTCCTGTACCTAAACAGTCTGCAGTGTCCAGGCTAAATGACTACCACCCTGTGGCATGAAGTGCTTTGAGAAACTGGTTCTCCAGCTCATCAAAAACAACATCCCAGCCAGCCTGGATCCTCACCAGTTTGCATACAGAGCCAACAGATCCACAGAGGATGCTGTCTCCACTGATCTCCACTCGGCTCTCACTCATCTTTCAGCGCTTCATTGGAAAACCTTAATAGTAGCTTTGAATTAAAAAATGTAATTTGGTACAGCCCTAAAAAATGAATACACTGAAAACATCTTACTTCTGAACATATACAGTATTTTTTTGAAAATAGCAGAATGTTGATTTAGCAGTAGGCTAATTATTATTAATATAGTTTTTGTTAAGGCATGATGTAAATATTAAGTATTTATTTTTGTGATTGTATATCATAAAATCTGTAATGATTTAATGCTCTAGTATTCATTTCAAAGGCTTCATGATGAAGTAGTGAAACATCAGTGCTCTTGTTTTGCTTTCAGGGCTGCCTGCTGAGTCTGCTAGTGTGTGGTCCTTGGAGAAAATAAAGGCTTACTTCAGTGTGATTAAACGCTTGCAGCCGCAGCTGTCTGAGGAGGCCAACATCATCTTGACACGTTACTACCAGCTGCAGAGACAGAGTGATGGTCGCAACGCTGCCCGCACCACCATCCGCATGCTGGAGAGTCTAAGCAGACTGGCTGAAGGTGAGGAGGGAACTTTAACTTAATCTCAATTTAATGAATCATCATAAGTTAGTTGACCTTAGCCTTTGAAGCTGATTGATTGACTGTGGTCCGTTCTCATACTTACCAAATGATGGACCCCTAAAGTGCAATTTTAATATAGATATAGAAAATAAACGGATATGAGTTTGCCCTCTGGTAGGAATGTTGACTCTACTGTGCTGACTGGTAGATCCTACTCTCTATTAACGATGACTAATAGGCTGCTCTAGCATTACAGAGGGCCTTCTTATATATCTTAAGACTGTCAATTCTTCCAAATTGGTGGAACGACATGTTCTTTCAAATTTTCGCGATGTTTGCTTTAATTTGCGGGTTTGAGGGTTATACCATGGAGCGAACCTCCTTTGATTTATTATCTTCTTTTTTAGAGGAGCAATAGAGTTGAGTGTCACTCTCAGTGAGCCTGTAGCACTATCGACACAATCATCAACCTGGGACGGACTAAAGTTATCAGAGGAGTTCTCTGTTATACTAAGACATGGTATTGAGTTAAATACAGATGGAATTGCTTCTTTAAATTGAGCTACATCACCATCAGATAGACATGTGGTGTTGAAACTTTTCCCTAATGGTACACTCCGGTAGTAAGAATTCAAAAGTTATTACGTAATGGCAGTGGCGAGCCGTGCATTTTATACCTGGGCCTGCACTCGTAAAAATGAAGCGCAACACCGACAAATACACTGAGTGCAGATACATGAATACCCGCATGACGGGATGCGGCGGCATTAACGAACAATGCATATAGTCAAAATCAATTCAGCTAAAACACGCATTCCGCCACACACTCAAGAGCACAGACCATTCAAATATTATTCATATCAGAGGGAACAATATTACCCATATCATGAAAACGACACGATAGACAAATGAACAGAGTAGTAACCCCTATCACTCCCTCCAGGAAACACACGACTCCGTAGTTCTTGTTACTGACGGATTTATTCGTCTGTCAACACCGAGAGGGAAAATGAGTCCACTTGAAAACACATGAATCTTCAAAGTAGATCACTTAAACACTTAAACTTAACTTTAACACTTTGCTGTCGCTTCGCGCGTCTTCTTGTTGCTGTGCACCGGCTAAATGTGTCCCCAGCGTAACATAGGACGTAACAATAGTTCCTATCACATATAAAACCAAACGAAAATCCATATTCATAAAAACAAGTTGTACAAATAATAACATACTGTATATTAAAGCTGCAAGCAGCATTGATCGGGCCCTCGCAACTTCACGCACGTCGAGGGTACTGGCAGGACTCTGGATGACGCGGCCATGCATTTCTGTGACCATCATACACAGCGCCTGGAAATTGCAAAAACGACACTAGAAATTCATACAAAATTCAAAATGGCTGACTTCCGGTTGGGTTTAGGGCATGGATCCTGGAGACTTTTTTTTAAGTCCAAATGTAGTTTATGAGCCTTCCAAATTTTATACATTTATGTGAAACGTACTGCGAGGGCTGCTTCGTCGAAATCTTGTAGGGGGCGCTATTGAGCTTATTTGTCCCTCTGAACCAATAAAATCATATTATATAACTGCATTTTGGGCTTGAAATCTGTGTGCCAAGTTTGCTTATGTTTCAAGCATTTTTAGCCTGTCAAAATTACCTTCGTTTTTCAACGGCGTTTGACGAAACATCAAAAGCTTCATGAACTGGCATTATGAACTTCTTACATTTGTGTGGAACTAGCTTGATGTTGATCTGATGTACCTACTAAGAGAAACAAGCCAAAGTATAAAGACTTTAACTGACTGTTACCAGTAGGTGGCACTATGACTATGATTCAAAATTGGCCTGCAAATGTCTTCAGGCCTGGAGTCTAATCAAAGATGTGAAATCTGGTAAAGATCTGATGATGTGGAGTTGAGTTACATCAGTTTATTTCTTCATGGCGAAGGATGGAAATTCGCCGAGCCGCCACGTCGCCGCCCTTCGACAACTTCTTACGATCTACAATCACAATGAAGCATTATCAAGGTCTTAAGTATGATAATAATAATAATAATAATAACAAACATTAGAATAATAACAGGTCCTCCGCTGCGACTACGTCGGTGCTCGGGCCCTAAATATAAACAAGCATATTAAATAATGACATGAATAATATTTCTCGAAGTTAAAGCTACTCCAGTTAACTTACCAGAGCTGTTGTTCACTATTTAAAGACAAAGTCCATCCTCCTTTCTTTGTTAACAAAGAGTTTAATCCCACGGTTGTTCAGTACATCCGTGCGTTTTAGTTCCAGTAAGAAGTCCTTCTCGATTCATGGACGCCAGTGAAGACAGTCGAGCCTCCCCAGTTATATTTCTTGAATACGTTTTAATGCGTTTGAGGGCTGAAAATATCCGCTCCACAGAGGCAGCAGATATTGGGATTATCACCGCCCAACATGTCAGGCTAGCCCACTGACCAATCACATATGTCTAGGCCAGCTAGCAGGCTCTGGCACGTCAAAGAATACGCCCAACATGTCAAACTAAAGATCGGATTGGTTGAAGACTATGACGATCAACAATATCGTCCCCATTCACTTAAACTGCAAAGGGATGCACGTGTGAGTCTGCAGGCCTCGGGCCTCTCTTCTTACCTAGAGACACAGAGGTGAAATCTGATTGGATAAAAGCTCTACTTAAAACAAGCTGCACTGGAAGCAGAGCAACTGAGGAAGACAGTAGCTTTGCAATGAGAAAATAAGATAATGGGAAAAATAATTTTATAAATTATAATACATGTAGTGTATTTAAGAAAAATTATTAAATTATAAAATAGATATAACTTTGTGATTCAGTTTAGGCCAGCAGAGAAGGCTTTGCAGGCCCTGACGGCCCACCACTGCGTAATGGTCCGATAAAAGAGGGTTCTGTGGAAAGACTTAAATGTTAAAACATGTTAAATGTTAAATGTTGGGTGTGGTTAAAACAGTGAGTGGGTTTCTGTACACTCTGACAGAAGCTAATGAAATCTAATAATGAGATAAACTTTCTTTAAATGTAATAGCAAACATTGTCTTAGGGCAAGCCACAATGTGAATAAATTGAGTTGTGTATGAATAGCTGAAAGCAGCAGAACTTTCTGCCACTCACAGGTTTTTTTTTTTTTTTAACCTTGCAGCCCATGCCAGGCTCATGTACAGAGAGATGGTGACCATAGAGGATGCTGTCATGGCTGTCTCTGTCATGGAGTGCTCCATGCAGGTAAGATGAAAACAAAATGACCTTCTTTGCTACAAGAATATTGATCACAAAAATGAGTTTACCCGTGTCTTTCTGTTTCTTAATATTGGTGTTGTAACTTACAATGCCAGTGATGTATTTTGTCCATTATGGAACAATGTTCAGTTTTCATTTGACAAAGACACAAAGATGGACAATAGTAATATATACTGTATACTTAACAACATTTTTAAATGGTATGAAAATAAACTTCCCTTTGTACTCTCTTTACTGTGTTGTAGATGTAATTTGAAATGGAAAAAAATGCTGGTTTTGCCCATCAGTCTACACTTAATAACACATAATGATAAACAAAAAAACTAGAAATGTTTACACATTTATTAAATTATCAAAAAATGGCTACTTGAATTTCATTAAACAGATTGGTGATATTTATTAACTGTGCTGAAAATCTGTGCCAACAAAGACTGGAGACAGCACAGCTTATTCTGTCATCTGACGCATCAGCATACAGTACAGTTTCAGTGTCTAACCAGCCCTCAGATACAAGCAGTAAGGCTCTCACCAGCTGCTCGGAGAAATCTCTTCAACAAATCCTAACATTACAATCAGTGTTGCATCAACAACAAAATAAATAGACAGTAAGAGTTTGTATGTCCTGTTGCGTTTTTATGGTGCTGAGACAGGTTGAAAACTAGGGAGTCAATGCAATATCAGCTTTATGGCTGCTGCAACCATTGTCTACTGCAGCAGTACTCATTTATTATTTTCATATCTGTTATTTTTGTTATCTGTTATCTATTTAAATAGATTTCCCTGTTGCCCATTTTGACATTTTTAGATAGACACAATAATAAAGTATTTATCTATCTATGACCTTGTGAAATTAGAGTTTACATGAATCTTTATGCAACTTTATATGTAATAAATTGAGATTATTCATCTGGTGCAGTCCCTTTATGACGCAGTGAGACAATTCCCCACACATTGTACTGCTTTGGGACTCAATGCATCCAGATAGTGGCCTGGTTGAAAGTCACTGCGATGTTCAGGATACATCACAGAGTGACAGCTTATTCTTTAAGCTCAGCAGAAATATTGAATTGATTAATGTTCAACAAATTATTGTGATACATTTTGACATTGACCCTAGTGACTATTAACCATTTGGCCCATTTTCCACCATAATGCTGCAGCCTGTGATCTTGTGGCAGTCTGTAACTATGCGGTGCATTCATCTTTCAGGGCGGCGCTCTGCTGGGGAATGTGAATGCATTACTCACCTCATTCCCTGACGACCCCTGTCAGCAGTATCAGATTCAGTGTCAGATGTTACTGGATGGGCTGAACCTTCCACTGCTCCTTCAGAAAGAGATGGACAGACAGGCCAGGTGAGTAACTGATGGCTTTTGTTGAGTCTCAGTCAAGTATTGCCTCCCACGTTTCAGCTACACATCTCAGTCCACTCCAGCGTTTTAGCACTTATTCAGAAATAATCTCCATCTAGGCTAAAAACCCCTGAAAATGCATATCGCATGATCACGTACACTGGGCATGAGCATGCTGGTATCTACCCTGCAGAGGGTTGCTTAGTTGCAGAAAATACTCAGGAGGAACAACAGCAATGGTGTAAAGTAAGCCCAGAGCTTTCTTTGCTTGGACTGACGATGTTACTGACAGTAACACGAGTATAAGGCGGTAAAGGCGACGGAAAACATAGATTGGGAGTTCTTGCAAAAGGTCGCGTGATGGGGTCGTGAAGAATCGGGGAAGGACACGCCATGACTAATAACTTACATTTAGAAATTATAATACACTACATGTATTATAATTTATAAAATTATTTTCCCCATTATCTTATTTTCTCATTGCACAGCTACTGTCTTCCTCAGTTGCTCTGCTTCCAGTGCAGCTTGTTTTAAGTCGAGGTGAAATCTGATTGGATAAAAGCTCTGTGTCTCTAGGTAAGAAGAGAGGCCCGAGGCCTGCAGACTCACAAGTGAATCCCTTTGCAGTTTAAGTGAATGGGGACGATATTGTTGATTGTCATGGTGTTCAACCAATCAGATCTTTAGTTTGACATGTTGGGTGTATTCTTTGACATGTCAGAGCCTGCTAGCTGGCCTACAAGTACGTCAGCATTATGTGCAGCTCAGTTTCCAGGTGCAGCGCTGCAGTGAGGAGCGTGTGCTGTGATTGGTCAGTGGGCAAGCACGTGACTATTGTGAAACGAAACCTAACATCAGAGGCTTAGTCGGAGTAGTGAGAGTTCAAATTGAAAGATATGGAACAAATTATGACATTTTTTGCATTTTGCTTGGTGTAGATTATTTTCTTTTTTACCTAGCTTTGTTTTTTTAACACTCAATGGCTGAAGGAGGAGAAACGGATTTGTGAGTTGGATTTAACCGTGGGATGAAACTCTTTGTCAACAAAGAAAGGAGCATGGAGTTTGTTTTTAAGTGAACAGCATTTGGTAAGTCAACTGCGTTTGTTTTTTTACATCTAATATCTGAATGGCCCGTGCCCTCGAGTGTGTAGCAGAATGCGTGTTGCTGCTGTTGTTTTCCTGTTAAGCTAGTTAGCGTAGCCTCCCAGAACACTTGCGGAGCACCAGCTGTTTTTTGTTGTTCCGGTTCAGAGGTCACAGCCCGTTGTCTCCTACGTGAGCGCAGAAAACATTATATTTCCCACAATTTAAGCTTCTGCATTTTCCAAATGCACCAGTATTATTCAAACGTATTGTTCGGTTTGTAAGCCTCGTACCGAACGGTTTAACGAATACGTGATGTTACAGCCCTAGAAACGAATAATAACCGTAGCTGTGGCGCCATCATGAGGTTATTAGGTGGTATTTCAGCTGCAGGAGAGCAGTGAAGGCCCAGGTATAAAATGCACGGCCTGCCACTGGGTGTGTAACAATACCTGTATTCATTGGCGGCTGGTGGAAAAATTTCTAGGTAGGGCCATCCTATCAATTTCAGCAAACATCCCAGTATCATTTAATGCAAATCGTATGAAACACGCATTACTATTTTGCAGTTAAATATTTAACATTTATTCCAACACGAAAAAAAGCAGTAAATAACACTTTGATAAACACGTCAGGACATCATATTTTTGTCACCCTCACAGGCAATTCAGTATAATATATACAGTATAATATATCATATAATATTCAGTATAATATAAAACGCACACATACATATATATAGATATTTAGATATATATATACACAGTATATATCTAAATATAAAATATTATATAACATGTTTATTTATTGAGATGCCCCTATGGACCTTGTTATAGGAGGTAAAGATCAGGAGAAGTAAACATGAAGGAATTAGGAATACTGATGTTAAATTAAGCTATGATGAGTTTTCACTGTTAATTTACCATCTCAATTAAATGTTGATGCCTCCATGACCAAATTAAGCAGATGAGACTGAGGACAACTATGTAGAAGAAAAGATGTTCATTTTGCCTAATATGTAGCTTGACAGAGTTCTCCATGTGTGCCCTGGTCTCATGTTTCCTTACTTCCTCCTCCCTCACTCCCTAACTGTCCATGTTGGATCTGTCCCCGTTGTTTTAAAAAGCTAAATAAGTTATTAGCATGATGTCATCCAGCTAGCCAAACCTGTCTGGTGTACAGCTACTAGAGAAGCATCGCATGTACTGCTTCCCTTTCCCACTAGTCTGCTGTCTGATTGTGAGGTCAGGCTGATCTGATATCAGCTCTTTGGCCTGCAGAATCTCTGCCAAAGTTCTCCTCTCAAACGGGTCTTGGAGGAGTAGTGCTCGCGCTGGCGCTCGCGCTCGCCTGTAGAGACTTCTGACGAGAACGCGCAGCTTTGGGCCAAATTGGTTTGGCCCCAAGCTGAATCTATTTGAGGGCGCTGATTGGCTAAATTGTATGTCACTCATTTATATCTTTAATCAGCAATTGGCTAAACTGCTTCATAGACCCGCCTCTTTTGGGCCAAATTCGTTTGGCCCCTAGCTGCGCGTTCTGAGACGTGTTGTGCACACAGGCGGAGAGGACAAGCAGGAAAAGCATATATTTTGTGCAGATATCATATTTTACACATATTACTGGGTACATTCCATGGTTCAGAAACACAAATATTGACAATTTGTATAATTTATTATTATTATAATTATTTTTATTTTTTTTGTGTGGCACAAGGTGCTCATGGCCCTCTATTGGCCAGCCGCCATTGCCTGTATTTGATTTTTTGTTTGGTACAGGAGGTTCTCTTCGTATTCGCCATCCTTTCGGTATGACAAGTGACACAAACTGCTGTTTCTATCTACTACTCGCTCATGTGGAACGGAAATTCTGGAGTGCGAGTTTTACCCGGAAAGTTTTGGCAGCGCACCAGTTGTTGTGTAAGCTGTCTCAATTCAGGGGCTGCATCCTTCGAAGGCGCATTCGTAGACCGGTTACGTCACAGCGCTGCGACTAGGCTGTCCCAATTCGCATGTTTGTTGAAGACTCCTTCAAATGCAGCCGACGAATGCGGGGGGGGGGGGGGGCGGGGTAACAGCTGTTGACGCAAACAGGAAGTCCTCTGTGGCGTAGGCCGTCTCATTTCGGAGACCGCACGGTCTAGCCTTCGCGGTCCTCAAAGGACGCGGCCCTCGTAGACCGCGAAGGCTGGGTCCTCCGAAGGATGCAGACCCTGAATTGAGACACAGCTGTAGCGGCGCTGTAGTCAGCTGTAGCGGCGCTGTAGCGGCGCTGTAGCATGGTAGTTGGCTTAGCCCCGTTAGCTGGGTTAATCATGGTCTATGATTTGTTTCAAACTGTAAACCGACGGTTAAACTAAAGTCAGGTTTATCTGTGGTGACACTTCACACGTTTAATTTACGGCGGCATCACCAGGATGTGTCGATTAGTGGAACGAAACAAAAACTGAGTGGACAGGGAGTCCTCTCCACGTTCAGACAGCCTCCCACTATAGATTCAGACCAAGCCAAAGTAACTCATGCTAGAGTATCGCTGTTTATATGTGATCATAGACGATACAGATTTAAAAGGATGAGTGCTTACGCCCTGCTACAATGTGAGTTCACATGTGCATTTAGTCAGTCTGTTGTCTTAATCTGTATAAATGGGTATAAGCTATAGCCAAGAGTCCGATGATGGAGCATTGTAGAAGCAGAAATACTTAACACTTTTCAAAAGACTTTGTTTTCCGTATTGTACCAAAAATGTACCAAACTGTGACCCAAAATCTGAGGTATATACCAAACAGTGAATATTGTGTACTGTTATACCCCTACTGACAACAATCAGGAGTGAGTCCAGAATACGTAATCACAGAGTTTTCAGAAGTCTCCCCTTCAGGGGTTCTAAAATGCAGAGCAGTGTGGACTCTAGGTGTAAAGCAAAAGTTCTCATTTTTAAAAAAAATTTCTTCCATAATTGTCAACAAATCGCATAAAGGGATCAATGAACCTCCTAATCCTACCACGTATTGTCCATGTAACCAGATCTATGCAACCAAAATACTGTTTTTAAGACCATCAATACTGGGATGGACATTGCCAGGGTACTTTATTTGTCCCATCTTGTGGTTGTATTTTCTCTCAATACTTCCACAGCAACCTGTGTTTGTGCACAGTTGCATCGTCATCTCTAATGTTTTTAAGTAGGTTTTGTATCACCATGGAGTTGATAGACACATAATTGTACATGGATCAGGGTTTCTAAAGCTTTAGACATCACCAAAGGAGTTCATCTGCATTTTCTTTGTTCAATAGGCTGAAGAGCAAGGCCTCCCGCATTGACCCACCAACTGATCATTACCAACATCAACTCAGAGACACAAACTCCATCAACAAAACACACTGCCATGACATCACCAGTAACAAGAGTGATGACAGTGGCTTGGACTGGTTCCACTCCATCACTTCATTACTGTCCCCAGATGGTATAGCCTCGTCCATAACTACATCAACTCCAGAAAACTTCAATAGAAAACCAAACTGCAGTTGGTCAGACATGTCTACAGCAACTAAACTGCCAAGCTCTCCAACTGAAAAGGACATTCTAAGTAACACTAGCCCATCATTAAACCACGATGTCATTTCAAATCCGTTTGGAACAAGTGCCTCTACTTCACAAGAAGAAAATATTAAAGAAAGAAGCTCCATAATCCAAATGCAGATGATGCAGAACGATAAAAAACATCCAGAGTCCTTGGGGTGTGTGTTTCAGAGAGTCTCAAAGAATCTGAGACACAGAAGAGGAGACCTGGAGCTGAATCATCCGCATGGAGAGAGGGTGCTGTCTGGAGATGCAAGTAAAGATGTGACTGATGTTTTAGATTCCCACACTAGCAGCTTATTGTCTTCAGCTAAGAAGAGCCTTTCAAATAACCTAGTTCAGGGTAACTTGTCTCCTGGCAAAGAAACTAGATTTGAGAAGGAGGACAAGAAGGACCAGACTGAAGCTAAGAACATCAGTACTGTACTAAAGGAAAAGATGGCAGCTGAAGCTGAAACGGGTAAAGAGCTGCATGCAAAGTTGTCAAGCTTTATATTCAAACCAAGGAAGATGAGGCCTTCAGTCAATAACCACAGCCTTAATGCCAGCTCAGCCGTCAGTGCAGAGTTCCAAACTCATTGTAACTCGGGCAGCAGAGATCCTCACACCTACACAGAAAACAGAATGAGTGAGCCGAAGCCAATTAGTCATGATGACTCAGCTGACCCACCTACAGATATGGAGAGAAAGAAAAGGCAGAACCAGTACCTAAATCTTTCGGAAGGCGAAAACAGGATAATACAGGTGAGATGTGTCAGTGAGGTGGGAGGGAAAAGATCTGAAGCCACATCTCAAGGAAAAACTGTGTGTCAAGAACAAAGACCCAGAGTCAACACCAGTGAGGAGACTAAAGTAAAGCCAAACACTTTCGTCATTGATACAGCATTTTCCAAATCAGGCCACACTATGTCCACTGTGGCCTCTTCTACCCTGGCTAAACTCTCAAGATTCTCATTTCCCTGCACAGCTGAAGTCGAAACAGATCCTGCTACTGAAGTGGAAAAAAGGCCACTTCAAATTGATGGTGCTAGACACTTAACTAAAGATGCTCAAGAGCAAATTTTAAAGAGCAAAGTAAAGGATACAGAGCTCGCACCAGGACAGGGACATGAACAAGGGACAGAGTCACCAACTAAAACAATATCTAAATGCAAAGCACAGCCTTCTCATGCTTCAAACCAAAGAACGAGTGTAGACATGGCAAATGATGGTCCTGTTGCCAATCAAAGTAGTGGCAATCTGAAGAAGAGAAAGTGTTTTGAGCTGAGCCCTCCACCAAGTAGTGTTCATGCTTCCAAGGGTCCGTTCTCAGTACTGTCTCTGTTTGACTCTGCTGAGTTAAGTAATGATGTTCTTGAAACTGACTGGGACCAAGAGGTTTCAAAGAAAGCCAAAATGTGAAACCATAGGCTACTGTCACAATGTGTATGTGGACAACAATGCAATCACGTTTTGCTGTGTGGCTCATCAATTAAATTTTTTTCCTGATGTATGATTTAGTTACCTTCTGTAGTCTGGAAATAAACCTGTTCAATCGTTCGAATAGTTCAGGTGGAATTGTGTTTTCTTCTGCGTCCTCTTATAGCTGAAAAGGCTGGAGGGACTGAGCTATAATAGCAGTGGAGCTCAGGCAAATTAATTATCTGCGTGGTCACTAATAGGCGGACCGAGGTCAGAGTCCAGACCCAGATGCCGTTGTATCTGGACCCTGGACTTGTAGCAGATAGATAATTGAGAATCATGACATTTTCACGGAGCGCTTCTATTTTAACTGGCGCAGCTTTTCTAGACTTTACGGCACTCGTTCAGCGGTCCAGGAAACACACCAACCAGTTACTGAATATGCGTAGCAAACCATCTCACGTGATGCTGCTCGTCCAATCATATGTGTGTATTCAGATAAGCATCGCCCTTGACTCGAGTGCGATATTTGCGCACACGGGAGAGACGGGGAAAAAGTATGTGCGTCAGAGAAGTTATTAACGTGCTCGAAAAAGAGAAATGTGGAACGTTTAACCAAAGCCTTTAACCAAGAATGGACAGACTCTTATATGTTAATTATTCATACAACCAGTTCAAAACCAGTATGTCTCATGTGTTCAAAGACAGAGAAAACTCTGCCTCCTATTTGTCAAGTAGCTTTCCATCCATTTTAATGCAGTAATGGTGAAGCCATACTGTTTTAGCTTATCTAAAAACAAAGAATGATCTATATCAGGGGTATTCAATTACTATTCAACGAGGTACAGTTAGAGAATTTCCTCATCAAAGGTCCGGAACATCACAATAATGTCTAATTTGCGCAATGATTTAGTCCCATATACTGTATATTGAAGTAGCCAACAGTTGTATTAACGTCTGTATGTAGTCAACAACTGACTGTCAAATACAATAAAGAAAGTTCAATTGAATAATATCTAAACAATATTTATTAGTACAGATTTCAAATTGAACTGTATAAATTATAAATAATAATCTCTAAATTTAATAAGTAAAATAAGGGCTGGATTTAAAAAATATATACATAACAGAAAGCTTTTGAAAAAAGTAGCTCTTAAAATAAAGTACTTTAGAAAAGTTTATTTAACTAAATTGTCCTGCAGCTTTAAATTCAGTTCATTCAGGTGTAAAGAGATGTCAATAAAAAAAACAGCACCCACTAACTTCCTTTATCAAGCTCACTTTGCCAATCATCTGTTATTTGCATCTGAACTGTGCATGTTGATAATCTGTGTTCAAGTTATTGACATCAGAATAATAATTCTCTCCATTACCTTTCACAAAGCTGGTAACAAATGTATAGGGCAGCTATGTGCCAGAAAATGGTGCAGCTAGATGTTTTACAAGGAGAATAATGTTTATCTTCAATGCCTGCGGATAAATTTGTTTTATCAAAACGCAAATTTATAATATGACAGACAGCACAAGCAGTTAAATTGGCAGCAATTAAACTTAGAAACTTTATTATCATTGTCATTACACATTGTACATATACGTACGTATATGAAATTTTGCCTCTGCATTTCACCGATCCTTAACATGTTGGGAGCAGTGGGTTGCTGAGAAGTTAGGGTTAGGGTTCTGTTAGGGTTCTGTGACTTGCTCAGGGACACTTTGGCACAGGACACGTAGCAGCCAAGGATCAAACCGCCAACCTTGCGGTTACCGTCCGCCCCTCTCTACCCAATGAGCCACAGCCGCCCCCATGTTCAATATGGGATGAAGGTTAAAATTGTGTAAGACTAGTTTAGTTATTTGAAAACATGGATAAACTTTGGCTGTAGTGTCATCATGAAGTTATTATTGTAGTCCAAAGCCCCCCTTTGGACCCCTTAGTGGCTCACTATGAAGCGACTGCTATGAGATAGACTGGGAAATGTAGAATTGATAAATGTTAACGAAAGATGTAACGAAATAACAATATAACTAATATGAAGTTAGGTTGATAGTTGGGCAACAACCTGAAATTCAGTGAGGGTTCCGGGACAGAGGATGCCGTATGTGTACAGATTTTAAAGCCCTCTGAGGCAAATTTGTGATTTTGGGCTCTACAAAAATCAATTAAATTGAATTGAAATTTACCTTAATGGCATCATGGGTTGTTGGCTATAAATAATTGAGCAATTCCAAGTGGTCCAATGTCTTTGTTTTTTAAATATTCATGGTAAATGAAGAGGAATTAAGTGAGGTTCTCATGTAGATTTTACTTCCTGTGAAAATGAATTTGAGGTAGTGTCAAGTAATGAGGCAAACTCGCAGGAAACAGTCTCTTAACTTAAGCTCGTGGCCCAGAAGACCTTCTCTTAACAAAAAGGCTCATGTCCAAGGAGACAGTTTCTTAGTATAAAGGCTTTTGGTGCAGGAGACAGTCTTTTACCTTAAATGCTCGTGTCCCAGGTCTGTCTATGTGGCTCCTGGCATTAAACGTTTGGACACGCTTAACAGCAAAGCCAAAGAATGTTTTACTTATTTACAATCAATATTTAAATGTAATAACAGTGATTTACGTCTGTGTTAGATAGCAGTGGAAAGAGTGTGATCATTTTCTGGCTGCAGATTGCAGCCAACAGAAATTCTTCAGTGTCTCAAGCGTGTAGAAGTACGGTAGTCTTCAGGTGACGTAAAAACGTGAAAGCTCTTTCTCGAGCCAGTGTTTGGTTTGTCCGTTCTTGGCTACTGTAGAAACATGGCAGTGCAATGTGGTGGACTACGTGAAGAGGACCTGCTCCCTATGTGAATATGAAATGCTCATTCTAAGGTCACAAAAACATTCTTAGTTTCAGGTCATTATACACTTACTTATTTTATATTCTATTACTGCCAATATATCCCCCTAAATGCTACACACTGAGCCTTTTTAAAACCAAACAATATAAATGAAGTTGTATTTCTCCTTGTAGAATAGCTTTCTGTGTCTTTAAGACATTTTTGGGGAGTTTTGAATGTAAGAAAGCAGCATATGGTCATCATCCAACTAAGCTTCCTAAGGGGCACGCCCAACATGCATGTAAGGAGGAAGTGTGTCAAAGTGACCCTGAGCCAGAGCTCCAGCCACAATATGCAGAGATTACCTAATAAATGACCTAGAAATTCTGTGCTTTGGTTCATCTTAGCCATTAACTCAACAGATGCACATCGATCCAATTTACATTCAAAATCCAGACAACTCTTTTTTTTTTTCTTTTTTTTTTTTAACTTAAGTTTCAACTCCACATTCAGTATTCTTGAATCAGATAATGTCATGTTCATATCAACCACAGAATGTAGAATTTGATACATAGGGTTTAATACAATCTATCCTAAAACATATGATGTATTACTGTTGGTACAGTATACAAGAAACATGTAGTACTTAACTCAATATTTATGTGTAACAACCTTGAAGCGAGGCGAGAGCAAGGTACCTCACAGACTGACTCAGCTGAACAGCTCTGCTCACAGTCCTTGAGCAAAGTTCAACTCCCTCAGTTCAATTGTGGTTTGGTTTGTTGAGCCACTGCTCTTTCACTTCTCCTTCATCTTTGAGATCATCAGGTGGAACATCTCCATGATGTTGAGCATCACAGAGAGGAAGGCCATCGCCAACATAAAGACAATGAAGATATTTTTTTCTGTGGGACGACTTATGAAGCAGTCTACCGGGGCCGTACAGGGGTAGTCGGGAAATGAAATCTTACTGGGCATCATTATGAAGCCATACAGGAAGTACTGGCCTACAATGAATGCCACTTCCAGCAGGATCTTGAATAGCAGCTGCGTCATGTAGCTGACCAGCAGGATGCCCTTGAGCTCTACTTTGCCATGTTCATCTGAATACTTTGGAGCTTTAATCTTCCCATTTTTACCCAGTTTCTGCTCCAAGCGTCTCCTCAGCTTGTTTTCTCTGCGAATCACTAACAGGACATGGCCCAGATACATGAGTGTTGGAGTGGACACCATGAGGATTTGGAGGACCCAGAAGCGTGTGTGAGACATGGGGAAGGATTGATCATAGCAGGCGTTCCTGCAGCCAGGGCTTTTGGTGTTACAGTCCATGTTTTCCTGTTCATCTCCCCATATTTCATCTACACCAGCAGCTAGGATGAAGATCCTGAAGAGGAAGAGAACACTCATCCAGACCTTCCCCACAACAGTGGAGTGTGACTGCACCTTGTCCAACAAATCAGAAAGGAAGGACCACTGCCCCATGATGACTACGAGAGAGAAGACAAAGAGACAGATGATGATGAAGAGCAATGGTTTCATGTCAAGTCAGCATGAACCAACCTTACTTGTGCAGAATATTTTATACACACAACAGTTCAAAGAGGATTTTGAGACAAGACATGGCAGAATTACAACACAAATGATACGTGCAATACAGTCCACACTTACCAACTGTCTTTCTATGAACAGGTGAGTCAATGTAACTCTGTAGGTTTCACACAGTCTTGCTATTCCATCAGGAAGGACGTGCAAATTAGTTTGGACAAGATATTGTCATTAATTGATAAGTTATGGACAAAAGAAGAAATTGATATGGTCAGGTCATATTGTAGAAACATGTATTACTGATGCCAATTGTGATTTTAAAGAATTCTAAAAGTAAAGTAAGGTTTTTGGAATGTGATTCTCGCATTCAGGAAATTTGAATGTGCTTGTGTTTAGTCTTATAAATCAAAGCAGCAGTACCTCTGAATAAAGTCCAACAAAAATCCTGTTACAGAAGTTTGCTAGATAAATAGAAAACAAAAAAGGTCAAATAGGTTACAAGAGACCACAAAAGACAGAAAAAGATATTCTATGTATGCGTTTCATTTCCATTCTGTTGTGAGAGGGCAACTGCTTTGGTCCAGGTTTACTTCCAGTCAGCTACTGCATTAACAGACATTGCAACAGGAAATTCAAAGGGCCCGTGTATTGGATGGACTCATTACAGAATAGGATAATTCTATATGCAATTTGTCAGTTGCATATGATTCGAAATGTGTTTTTCCATAATGCCAGAGTATATTTTTATTCTCAAAAATTTTTGAAACCAGCACAAGACTCCTGAAGGCTGTGAAATATAAGCAAATAACTGCATCATGTTTTTCACATTTTAATCTGTCAATAATTAACATGGCATTTGAACAATATTAACACTAACTTGACATCAACAAAACTGTTCCTACCTCAGGAATGACTAGTGTCTTGTTCAGTCAGCCCCTGCACAGTGACTGGGATTCTCTCACTTCCCTCTTATATTTCAGCTGACATTGCAAAATCATTAGAATCCTCCTAAGCCACACTAACCCGCCCAGACTCCCTGACATGACTGCGTCACCCTGTAGTGTTGAAATGGACTGATGTTGAGAAATGACACCCCAGTACTGACACCAAATCAGCTGTTCCATGAATAACCCTCACTCCTCTCAACTGTCAATTACCCTTTAGCAACACTCTGAAGTTCAAGCTGCTACGAAACACTGTAGCCGAGGCTGGATGCATCAGTCGCAGACGGGGGCCCTGAAAGCTCCATACCTGCTGTTCATCAACTGGTTTGTTCAATTAAAATTAAATTTTGTTTGTATATGTACCATTAAAACACGTCAACTGACATGGAGTCCTAAAGGTAGGTCTTTGTCTCAAAGAGGGTCTTTTTCTCCAGGAAATGTGTAGTGTAAGTTTTAAATTAAATTAAAGCAAACTTGTTCTGAAATGAAGGTCCAAGAAGAGAGGATGTTGTATGCTGTACAGATTATAAAGTTCCTGAGGCTATACAAATAAATGTGGAGTGGTAGCCAGTGAATTTGTGAGCAGATGATGACAAGGATGAAGAGAAAGAGATACCCATTTTTAATTATGACTCTCTGGGAGCAGTGGCTGCTACTTCTGTAAGGAACAGTGTGGATGCAGAGTCGGAGCCAGATAATGTCAAAATCGCATTAATTCCGACTACATAGGACTACCACTACACTACACTTTGTATGTATGACTTTGTACATATCTGTGTCACATATGTACAAAATAAATCGGATTTGGGCCACTTCTGCCTACAGTTTGATCGTGACCTATAGTGTTCTATGTGCGTCTATGAAATGAACATAGGTGTACAGTCTGGGTGTAAGGCTTGTGACATACCCGTCAATCAAAGTGGGAGGAAAGGCAAAATATGACTTACAGAGATAATTAATGACAGAACAATGTGGTGTTAAAGGTCATCAATCCTTTATGGGAACTTGGCATGACTCATCAAAATTATCACGAGTTTGACCGAGTGAAACGAGAAGCTATGAGCAGCAGACTGAAGTGTACGGGAGTCAGTCAGACCAAACCAATATGCCTCAACAGCATTAATATCTGAAGCCTGACAGGTGAGTACATGTATGTTTCTCTCTGTCCTCTGTTGCTCTCCCAGAGGTTTCTTATTTTTTTTCCGTTAATGTTTTTTTTTTTGGAGAGGATGTTGTATGAGGTACATAGCCCTTTGAGGCTAATTTGTGTTTTGTGATATTGGGCTATACAAATAAAATCTAATTGAATTAATGTTTCTGCAAGCTATTGTGTCACAGGAGGTATTCAGTGTTACTTTAAGACAAACCAGTCGCAATTCTTACTTACTATTTCAAGTTTTTACTCTATGTATGTATATGTCGGTAGATTGTACTGTTTAGAAAGCGAAAGTTTTTGACATCTGGGCCTTTATTATTCAAACTGATAAAAGTGAAATTGGACTCAAACAACGAGTAAATGCCTAAATAAAATGAATTGTTGTATTTAACAGAGCTCAGGGACTCTCTTCAGTAGCCCATTTAGTCAATAAGAGGAGCAAGAATAAAATCACTGTAAATCAAATGGCTTATTGCCTTTATAAAAAGGATTATTATGTAAACTTGGCAAGCTATCATAAAATAAAGACACAGCAACAAGAAATGCAATTATTTATTAATAACAAATAACCATTCTTCCACCAAGCCATGCACTTATACATTAAACAGAAGGGTTGCCAAGCAACACACAGACACAGTGGAAAGTATGCTTACAGATTGGGGTGATTATTAACATTTATCTGGATTTTATCATTAATTGTGCAGTTATTGAAGTGGTGTTCAATCATGTTGGCACTCGTCTTTGCTGGTATATAGGGCTGTTTGTCTCAGATGGACCGGTGTGTTATATTTGTGCAGTGCCAGAAGCTCCAGCTTCTTCTCTGCTTACCTGCTATAACCATTCCCCTTTTTTCACAGTGCATAAAACTATAAGAGAGCCTGGTTCAGCTCCATTTAGGTGATTGTTTTAAAATCTTTGTTGGCACACCAGGTCTGAAATCAGTGAACGAACCACATAGTCTATTTAACGGTCCTGCTTAGTTTCTTCACTTTTCCAGCTTTTCAATTTCTTTCTCAGTGAGAAAGATTTATTTTTTATCTTCATCCTCTATGTTGTCCATCTCTTCCACGCTTTGCGCACCAAGTGAATCCAAATTCACAACAAATCTGACGTTTTGTGACGATCTGTTTGACGCAGTCAGTATTATACAACAACCTCGACTGCGGCTCAGCCAATCATAATCAAGGACCGGGACTTACGTAGATGGACAGAAACAAAGCCAAGCACACATGTTTTCGATTAACTGTACAATATATCATGGGTCACAATGTATCATTCAATCTGGTGATCTACAGGAGGAGCTCTTGTGCTGTACTATGATTCTAGGTATTACCTGTTTGTCACCCTCATCTAGCAGCAGCACATTTCCTCCATGTTTCACTTAGTTTTCTTATTATCATGAAAAAACAAAATGATATAGGCTTTTTCATTTTATTTATTTATTTTATTGCAAGACAAGAGACAATACATAAACATAACAACAAGAGGACGACAAGAACGGTGAGATACAAGCCAGCAAACATCATATAGACAGTGTATGGGAGAACGGTGTGATTTCGGAGTGTGTTTGTGTGTGCGTGCCTGAGCCTTTTGAAATGAAAGAAAAGACCATAAGAAAGTACATAAATGAAAGGGCAAATTGCATAAATTACAAAATAATAACATCTGTAAAAAAAAAATGTCGGGCAGTATCGCCCCGTCCACTGCCAGCAAAGCACGACCAGGGCACCGTCAGGGAGCTCCAGAACAGGACACTAGGATCAGTCAGGCCGGGTCAACCGAGTTAAATATTATTTAATTCATTTATTTCTTGTTTTTTTCATTGTTTTTATTTTATTTCATGAGACACTATATTTAATTATCTCTGGATTTAATGAGGTCTTATCTATATAGGAATTGCAGACACCTTGACAAATAAAAGATTAGAGTATTATGCTTTATCTTTGTACTGGTCTCATTAACTTTTCAATCCACAACTGTAAGTTTGATGTCTGCGTGTTTCTCCTCCACTTCAGACAGTAGCCTCCAGCCATGGGGGACTGGTCTTACATGTCGTCACTGCTAGACAAAGTCCAGTCTCACTCCACCGTGGTGGGGAAGATCTGGATGAGCATCCTCTTCCTGTTCAGGATCTTTGTCCTGGGTGCTGCTGCAGACAAAGTCTGGGAAGACGAAGTGACAGAGTTCTACTGTGACACCCAGGAACCAGGATGTAAACATGCCTGCTACAACTGGATGTTCCCAATATCCTATATTCACTACTGGGTCCTGCAGATCACCTTTGTGTCAACGCCCACCCTAGTCTACCTGGGCCATGCTGTACACATCATCCACAAAGAGAAGAAGATGCTGGAGAGGCTATGGGACAGCACTAATGGAACTGTACAGAGGAAGCCCAAGTATACAGATGATAGAGGGAAGGTGAAGATAACAGGCATCCTCTTCTGCACTTACATGACCCAGCTGATCTTCAAGATCATCCTGGAAGTGGGATTCAGTGTGGGCCAATTCTACATCTTTGGCCCTGTGTTCATGGTCCCCTACTTCCACTGTACCATGTCTCCACCTTGTGCCCGTTTAAGTGGTGCCCAGTGTTACATTTCCCGTCCCACAGAGAAAACTATTTTTGTCATCTTCATGCTTGTAGTTTCAGGCATTTCAGTGCTCCTCAACATCATGGAGATAATCTACCTGCTCTGTAACAAGAGGAGAGACACCAGGAATCTGCTTCAAACCCAGCAGCATGTGCTCAGGCCACAACAGTGCCCATCCAACCAAACATGGGGGGAATTGAGCAGCCTGTATGGAGGTACCACACTGTTGCCTCTAACAGGCCTCTGCAATGATGACAAACACATCGACTCTGTCAGTAAAGAGAAGGACACCTGATACATCACAATCATTATTGTGCTTCAAATCCAAAGCACATATTTGTCCTCACCTTACCTATAGTGTTTTTTATCAGACTGATTAGTGGTGCAACGGATCATAAAACTCACGGTTCAGATCGTATCATCGATCAGAGTCACTGGTCGGATCAGCACCAAAGAGAAAAGGGAGCAAATATAACTTTTAGAGATCCCTGATCAAGTTTTTTTGCCGCCTATACTAATTGCTGATATTTGATTATCTACATTGGCAGACACAGATCCCTTTCTTGTTTGGTTATTGCAGCTGGTCTACAAGCCTCCAGACAATTTTTGGCACGAACAGCACGCCCAAGCTGATCCCGCAAGTGTTCAATGGGGTTGAGGTCAGGACTGCTGGCAGGCCATTCCATCCTCTCCACTCCCAAATTCTGGAGGTCGTCTCTGATAAACCGCTCTGTTGGCATTGGCAGAGAAGATTTGGCAAATTTTTCATGGGCACAACCCACATACTCGGCTCTGCTGCTCATCCCACAAATGCATGTTCCTTACAAATGTGTCACCATTTAAAAGGGAAATAAACAGGCTTTCCAACGGAATAAGATTTATTGCCAAGAAGCATTGTTACAACAAAGAAATAATCTACCAAACACTAATTTCCTTACCTTTTTGTGCTATGTTTATATACATATATATAGTGACTAGTGTATCCCCCTTTGTGGTGATAGGGATGGCCCACATTTCCAATCATGCCTGCCTAATGCCTAGTGCTGGTATGAGTAATTTGTTAAGTTTGCTGTTTTATGTTCAAAAATGCAACTAATAATTTTGTTAGGTTTTGTAATGTCTAATGTGTCTGTTCAGAACATGGTTTCTTATATTAGTAATTGTCATTTTTGTACTCGTTAAAGTTTTAACCATGTGTTAGGTGGCTGTTACATTTCTTAAAAGAAGCTATACTGCACAATATAATTAATATTCAATACTGCATTACTTAATTTTCAAGATGTGTCACATAACCTAAACAATTGAGATATATATTTAATACTTTGTATAATCTTCCATTGGGATCAATTTAATTTAATATATGAGCTTATCAGATGCAATGGATTGCAGGGTCAATAATAGACTAGAGTGAAAAAATATTTAGTCATTGTTTTGGTGAAGGTTGTTGCAGTCACCCCATACATGAACTATGAGATGTTTGTACTGCCATTTTGAGTTACATTTTGCTGAAATAAATGTCCCTTTATCAAAAGGACTTATCATTATTCATTAGTTTACCAATTAACTCATCATTCTAACATCATTTAAATATATGTCTTAATTATCAGTAAATTATTTATAAACCAGTTGCTCTATAGGAGGGGTCACCAACCTTTTTGAAACTGAGAGCTACTTCAAGGTTACCAAGTAGTACGAAGGTCTACATGTTTGATACAAACTTCCTGAATGACAAAGTTGCACAGATCACCTTTTAATAATAATAATAATGTGTGAAGACACTGTCTGATCACATGTCAATGTTAATTATTCCTCACAATAATTATTAACAATGATTTCCACAACAATGATGGTAGGAAACAGATATATTTAAATATTTATTTCTGTTATTCTGTTTCAACATTTGAAAGTCAGAAGTATCACATCTCTGATATTTTAGTAAATATCGTTCTTGACAGTTTTGTATGAATAAGCACATTTGTAGCATTTGGTTCAAAATCACACCCGTTATATTTTTGTAAAAATTATCACTTCTAACATTTTTTATGAAATCATTAACTGTCATATTTTCAAATCATGTCTCGTTTGTACTAACCACTTTTGTAACATTTTTGAACAAATCATGATCAACAAATCAACTATGTCCCATGTTTATACAAATCATCAGTTATGAATATCCTGTGTTGTTTGGCTTTGGATCGGATGCCATTTATGATCTTCACAACAGGAGTCATCACATGATCAAAGCTGGTTACTTTTGCACATAGCGCCTGCTGGTGAATGATGCAGTGGCAATGTAGAAATTTTGGGAAGTCTGGGTCACTTTTACATTGCGCAATGAAGCCTGCATGCCGGCCCGTCATGGCGGGAGCCCCGTTTGTTGTCACCGACAATGGTACCCTTTTCTCCACGAAGAAACTAGTATCTTCGGGCGCCCGCGTTCAAACCTCTAGTCTGGGCCTTTTAAGTCGGATTGCGTTGCCTCGCCTCTACCTCCGCCACCCAAGAGTTGTTGCCCAGCGGCCTGTTCCGAGGACTGACGGACCTAACGACGGGGCGCGCTCGGGGTGCGCTCCGTCGCGACGGAAGTGGCCGCCATTCGGAACCTGAAAACCTAGTGCGGTATGGCAGCCTCTTCCTGGCTGTCCACCGTGCGCCTCCGGGTACCCAACTCTCTTACGACAAGAAATATTGTCATTTTAAAATCTATAATAATGCAAGCATTTTTGATTAAAAATGAACAGCAACTAAAATGTTTAGACGGAGCTCCATGATGACTAGTGCTATTTTTAGAACATGCTTGCTGGCGACTCACATGGTCCCTGCGGCGACTAGGTGCCCGCGGGCACCGTGTTGGCTACCTCTGTCTTAAGGACATAAAAACCTGGATAACCTGCAACTTCCTGATGTTAAACTCAGAAAAAACTGAAGTTATTCTACTAGGCCCAGAACACCTCCGAAATCAGTTATCTAATGATATAGTTTCTCTAGATGGCATTGCGCTGGCATCCAACAGCACCATAAAGAATCTTGGAGTTACCTTTGATCAGGATTTGTCTTTTAACTCTCAGATAAAACTAATTTCTAGGACTGCCTTTTTTCACCTACGTAATATTTCAAAAATCAGGCACATCCTGTCAAAGCGATGCAGAGAAATTAGTTCATGCATTTGTTACCTCTAGACTAGATTACTGCAATTCCTTATTTTCAGGCTGCTATAATAAGTCTCTTAAATCGCTCCAGTTGATTCAGAATGCTGCAGCTCGTGTACTTACAAGAACTAAGAAAAGAGATCATATTACTCCTGTATTAGCTTCTCTGCACTGGCTCCCCGTAAAATCTAGAATATAATTTAAAATCCTTTTACTTGCCTACAAAGCCCAAATTGGTCAGGCACCATCATATCTTAAAGAGCTTATAGTACCATACTGCCCTACTAGAGAGCTGTGCTCCATTAATTCAGGGTTACTTGTGGTTCCTAGAGTCTTAAAAAGTAGGATGGGAGCCAGAGCCTTCAGTTATCAAGCTCCTCTTCTGTGGAACCAGACTTTCCTTTTTGAGAGTGCTTATAGTTAGGGCTGGCTCAGGTTTGCCTTGGACCGGCCCTTAGACAAACTGGTATAGGCAAAAACTACAGGGGGACTTCCTTAGGATACACTGAGCAGCTCTCTCCTCCTCTTCTTCACCTCTGTCTGTATGAATTGATGTCCCGTTAATGCTCATTACTAACTTTACTTCTTCCCCGGAGTATTTGTGCTTTCTCGCCTCACAGGTTCCCATGACCGCAGTTTTATCTGGACACTGGTCCTTCAACCATCCATGGCCCTGCTGACACCTACTACGATCTTCATTATTAACATTATTAATCCTATTACCGATACCATTAATGCACAGTACTGACTTTGTCTCTTCCCCGGAGTCCTTGTGCTTTCTCTCCTCACAGGTTTCCATGGAGCATGGTTTCATCTGGACCCTGGTCCTTCCTCCTACCATGGCCCTGCTGACTCCAACTGCTAATATCACTTTTATTAATACTCACATTACTATTTCATATTACCGATACCATTAATGCACATTATTGACCTGCTTCTTCACCAGAGTGTCTGTACTTTCTCGCCTCACAGGTTCCTGTGTATCCGGGTTATAGCTGGACCAGGTCTTGCCTCCTGCCGTGGTTCTGTCATACATTGAATGTGTTGTAATTACATTGAATGTGTTGTAATTCACTTATCCTGTTCTACACATGACATCTATTGCACTTCTGTCCATCCTGGGAGAGGGATCCCTCCTCTGTTGCTCTCCCTAAGGTTTCTTCCTCTTTTCTTCCCGTTAAAGGGTTTTTTTGGGGGAGTTTTTCCTGTTCCGATGTGAGGGTCCCGGGACAAGAGGATGTCAAATGTGTACATATTGTAAAGCCCTCTGAGGCAAATTTGTAATTTGTGATTTTGGGCTATACAAAAATAAATTGAATTGAATTGAATATGAGCTTGGTTCTCTCCGACCGAGGTACAGTTGGCGAGGTTACAACCATGTTAATGTCTTGTATTAAACTTGATGAAGATAAGTTAAAGTTGAAATGAGCCATTAAATCCTTAAAACTCTTAACTAGCTAGCTAAAGACACCTCTGGTCGCGAGTCATAAGATAAGTCAGCTGCCAAAATCTTTCCGTCGGCACTGACGTTTCATAAAGTCGGAGGCTACTATCAGACTTTCAACGTCCCTTGATGACAGTACAGGAAATTTAATTTCTGTCTCACTCTGACATCCTTGTCGATGCACCCAAAGCTTAATTATGTTAACGTGGGCATAGCTATTGATAGCCTTGCCGCCATTGCCAGTCTGACTAACCAATTACAGAAATTATTATCTCATTTGATATTAACCACAATCACGTTAAATTAGCATCGGATGCTATCATTAGCCATTTTCTCCTGGCATCGATATGATTGGCAGAGACGTTGGGGTATTTCTTTACTATGATCTACTTCAGATTAAAATGACAATTTTTGCAGTAAATACCAATATTAGGGTTAATTTACAGAGGCAGGGTCCTATGTCTCCCAGGAGGAGGGACTTAATACACATTTGGTAAACAGTTTTCATCCACTGCAGCGCGTCCTTATTATTTGCAGAGGGAGTTCTCGTCCGCCATTGTTGTGGCTGTGTACGTCCCGCCATCAGCTGACGCTGAGGTAGCAGTGGACACAATCCACTCCACTGTGTCTGGACTGCTGAGTTTTTGGCAATTACTGGAGACTTTAACCACACCACTCTGGATAAAGCCCTGCCGACTTTTCACCAGTATGTTGACTGCCCCACACGAAACAATAAAACTCTGGACCTACTGTATGTGTTGCCCTCCCTTCAGTGTATGATGACGGGCGCACCAAAGAACGGCAGCAGACACCTTGAATACAGTTTAAACAAATGTTTTATTGAGGGTGCCTGTTCTCTACGTTACACTCTTCTCTTGCTGTTCTTCTTCTCAACTTTAGTAACGTCCAAGCTCAGCAACAATACCACAATAACTATGCGGTCACATTCACCAACGGGTTAGCTTGTTAGGCTAATGCTAATAACGGCCCTATCAACAGTTTTCTACCAAACAGTGAATTACAATCTCTTACTAGCCTTAGCTAACAAGCGTAACAGTTAACCTAAACAATGTGTGCCTTTAAAATCGAAATCTCACCTTGAATACAGTTTAAACAAATGTTTTATTGAGGGTGCCTGTTCTCAACGTTACACTCTTCTCTTGCTGTTCTTCTTCTGAGAAACTTTACAAGGAAGCGTAAATACCATGCACAGACAACCCCCTAGTGGTGCGATGGCGACACCTGCTGGCCGTTTTAACTATAACACACATTACAATATAAAATTAGTTCGTGAAAAATCCATTTATATCACACTCTCCCCCACTTGAACAAATGTCGTCTCGACATTTAACTACACTGGTAACCTTTTGTGTTTGTTTTTACCCCTACATACATAGAGTGGTATTACAGTGATTGGGCAACATGTTCTTTAACATCAAGGGTATGACATTTTTTTTCTTTGGCACCATAACCACCGTGCACTGTGATCATGACTGCCCCTGACTTTGTCACTTCACATACCCATTACCCCCTATTTCACATTACTACCATTTTATTAATCCTTGTACCTGGGTGGGTTTCTCTCTCTGACAGTCCTCGTACCCACTTCATACTCAAACGCCCTGACACACTTCGGCCAACGGATTGTGTGCTCTGCTCTTCCCAGGCCAAACGCCACCTTGTGTATTGTTTCAAATGGTAAGAGTCTCTTTCTCAGTCAATGAACTGTATCAGTTTATTTCCACTCCCAAGGCTGCCAGTAGCTGTTCACAGCTATTTCTCTGGTGGACACTGTTCTCTGTGAGAAACTAGGCTGACCAAGTTTGTCATATGTCAGTGTCTGTGGTCATCTCCTTTCTCTTTTGGGATATCCTGCTATCTGCTCTGTTTCCTCCAGCATCTCAATGTCAGAGTCCACACTTTCTCCTGGATTCCCAATGTCATCCTTGTTGACAACATCCAGTTCTGCCCTGTCAGTAGCTTGGTTTTCATCCTGTTCCTCGTAAGCTCCATGGAGCGAGTGGTGTCCATCTGACATGTCAGATGTGTCCTGAGGATGGAATTCTGGTGCTGTCGGATTGAGTGCCAGTGGATCTTCCTGTTCTGTAGATGACCAAGAGAGTACTCCTGTGGGAAACTCCTCATCTGATTCTTCATCAGTGTCTGTTTGCAGGATGTGCTGTGTTCTGAGTCCCTGATCGATTCCATTATTGTTTCTTGTCCTTACTTGCGCTGTGCTTTGGAGTGTTTTTGGTTTTGTGTTTTCAGCTACAGGCAGGAAGTCACATGGCAACAACAGATTTCTGTGGAGGACTTTTGTCCTACTTTTTCCACTCTCAGATTAGACCTCAAACACTGGACTGTCATCCCCTTTCCGTCTGATGATGTAGACATCCTCCTGCCAGTATGAGCGGAGTTTGCCCGGTCCTCCTCTCTCTGACGTATTCCTCACCAGGACTCGGCTTCTCACTTGTAAATCTGGACCATAGATTCTTTTGTCATATTGTGTTTTTCCTCTGTCGGCTGACCTGCCTGCATGTTTAGATGCTATCTCATAGGCCTCTTTCATCCTCTTTCTCCATTTCTCCACATAGGCCTGATATGAGCCTGGCTGGTCCTCCCTTTCGATTCCAAAAAGGATGTCCACTGGAAGCCGGGGTGTCCTGCCAAATAACAAGAAGAATGGAGAGTAGCCTGTTGCATCACTCAAGGTGCAATTGTAAGCATGCAGGACTTTAGGAAGATAGCTTTTCCAGTCAGTTTTCTGTTCCTCTGTCAGTGTTCTTAACATGGAGAGAAGTGTTCTGTTGAATCTTTCAGTCTGTCCATTCCCTTGAGGGTGATAAGGAGTGGTGTGTGATCCCTTGATACCACAGAGCTCTTTTAGTCGGTGCAGCAACTGGTTCTCAAATTCCCTGCCCATGTCATGATGGATTTTTCCAGGAAACCCAAATTTCATAGCAAAATCGTTAAATAGTTTGTCAGCCACATTTTTTGCTGATTTGTTGGTAGTTGCGTAGGCTTGGGCAAAGCGTGTA